>NC_135213.1:17158822-17458822 GCF_052324685.1 Brachyhypopomus gauderio
GTGGGAAACAGGATATCCATTAGGATACACTCTCCAGTATAAAACCATTCCCAGTATGAATTAGGATCCAGTATGATTGAGACCAGCATGAAATTCTATTAAGATATAAAGTCCAGTATGATATAATATATCAGGTATAATATACTATTATCTCTGATTCAATATTAACCATAGAAACATGCAAAGAAAAAAAACCTGTCTTGGCCAAGTCTCCATCAGTTCTGAACCACCTTGGCTAAATCTCCACGAGTTATCCAAACCGTCTTGGATAAATCAGTTCTGCATACTGACCTGGTGAAAATGTTCTCACTCTGTGAATTTGCTCAAACTCTGTTATATACCTTTGCCAGTGTTTATAGACAGCAGTAAACGATGATAGTGTACTGAAGCCATGCGTTGCAGGCAGGGGCCGTGGGGACTGGATGTGCCTGAGTTCTCATTTTGTGAGTTTCATAATGTCAAGCATGTGGTAAAATGGGGAAAGGGGAAACCCAACTTGTAATTTTCAGGTGGATATCCAGGATACATAAGTACCCTAGCCAAGATATGACTGTGTTTCAACAAATGTTGGAAGCTCATCATAGAAAATGTAAAAGAAAAAATTATTGTAATATAATAAATATTAAACTCCTTCTGACATGGAATTTCAGATTTTCCTTGGGTTTATTGCACTGACTTGTGTGTGTGTGTGTGTGTGTGTGTGTGTGTGTGTGTGTGTGTGTGTGTGTGTCTTATAGTTTGCAAAGGTAAAACAGATGTGAGCCACTATATTGGTTTGACACTATAATGACAAATAATGTTCATTTGCTACTGGTAATGGCTTTTCCTTTATTGAGAGCAGACCTCTATATAAACACAACAAAAATTAGACGCTGAGATATTTCCTTTGAAGGCTTATGTGGGTGGGGCATGGACTGATGTGGGTGGAGTTATGAGGACATAGGTAGTAAGCAAAAAGACATTACTGGAACAACTGACAGCTATGCAATCACCTGCTGGAAACATTTAGCAGCTTTTAATGACCAACTAATACTAGGGCTGTCTCAGCCTGGACAGGTAAGCTATGAAACATGTGCGCGCACACACACACACACACACACACACACACACACACACACACACACACACACACACACACACACACACACACACACACACACACACACACACACACACACACACACACACACACCAAGCAAGTAATGGTTGTGTGAAAACCTGTGATTAATATGTCAGCTTCTGATTGGCTACCACTGCTTGTGTCACATTCTCTCCCCACGAACCTGTGTGTGTCTGTGCGCGAGTGTGCATTAATTATCACAGCTCATTATTCATCAATCAATTCACACACACACACACACACACACACACACACACACACACACACGCACACACACACGCACACACACACTAATGTGAGAATGTTGCTGAAAAAGGCTTGGACTACTGGAATTACTTGCTGCTACAGACTGGCTATTAGATACCACAGCTTTGAAGTCTTTGGTGGTTAAAAAGCTAAACCTGAATACCATACAAAACTCTGAAGGAAACTGATAGCTAATCTGTCTGTAATCTGTCTGGAGTCAGTTTCTACTCGGTGTATATATATGAATTATGCTTCATCCAGAGATCCTTCAAATATTCAAGCATTGCATTTCTAAACCTTAAATCTAACACCAAGGCCTTTACTTCTAGAATGTTCGCTGTGTCTCTTGACGTTCTTCTCTCTACACCTATATTTCTCTTTCTCTCTTCCCGAGTACTCACACCTGAGTTCATATCCCAGCAGATCACTGTGCAGTTCAAGAAACTTACAGATTGCTTAAAATGACATGTGATAGGTAGATACTAGTGACCCTCCAGAGAAGTCAAAGGCAACAGATCTAGAAAATATACAGGCAGCATCGCATAGTCGGAGAGCGGCAGATAATTCAACAGTCACAAAATTGTACTTGCTCATTATTTACTAACACTTGAAATGAAAAAAATGTCCCTAACCCTGAGCCTAGATTTAGGTGACAGGTGACAGGCACACAATTTTACTGCTCTCAACTTGGCAATGAAATTTCCCTTAGATCTTTCTACATACTCTCTCTCTCACACACACAAACAAACAAATCACTCTATAAACACACTGTTCTCGACCACAGAGCAACACCTTAATACTCTTTTTAATATTGCCATAAGATCAAACACATCTCTGTGTTCTGCCTTTCAAACAGTGATGCGTCCCAAATGACAGCAGATCCTGTACAGCAGGCTGTGCATATCTAGTAACACAAATGTATAGGACGGTTACTTCCTGATAATGGATAGAGCAAAAAAAAAAAAAGAAATAAAAGATTGCATAAATGTGCATGAGAAAGTTTGTGTGTTTGTGTGTGTGTGTGTGTGTGTGTGTCCTTTCCTGCAGCTGACTGATGTCTGCCCTGCAAACCGCTCAAAGATAAATCATTCTACAGGCCCCTCCAGGGCCCCATTATTTACCTTTACCAACAGCAGCCCTGTGCAGCCGAGCGACAGAAAGAGAGCAGCAAAAAAACGAAGCCAGACAGAGCGATATGAGGGCAAAGCTAAGCTCGCTTCTGAAGTGAAGATTTCTTTAGGACAAATGTTGATCTCTTGTTAAGAATCATTGTACAAACGTCATAACTGGAGCTTGCAGTATGTACCTGATCGTCACCAACATGCTTTCAGGAATCCTGTGTTGGGGCTCTTAAGGCCCGTTGTGTTCTTGGGCTTCACCTGACATCAGTGCGCCATGCATGATGTCCCTCCTCACACTGCTGCTGCACAGTCAGCTATGTCTGGCTGGCAGCAGCATGTTTCTGCCATGACCGAGTGTTACAGTGCTGGGACTGTTCCCTCAAACCAGCACAGCAGCAAGTCAGGCTCTTAATAAATTCAGTAGGTCCATTAGTGCACCATTAGTTCACCAACAAGCCTCAATATGTCTGGCAAACCTTTTAATTGCCTAGAACTGCCACAACGCCAGTGAATGTCACTTTAAAAAGCAATACACTGCTACCACAGCGGGTAAAAAATGGCACACACTGAGGAGAGGCGATGGGTCACAGTGGGTCTGAGAGATAAGAAAATGTCCTTCCGTTCCATTAAGATCAGCACAAGGGAATGATACAAACCTTCTCCACGTTGCCCTTATCTCCTCTGCTCACCATCTATCTCAGAGTGTACAAGCAAACATGGAGAGGAAACACAAAAGTGACTATTAGGACATCCTTTTTACCTTCACATCATCTACATTTATCTACTACAGTGGATTTATGAGCAGGTTAAATAACTGAGGAACCTGATTATAATGAAACCTTTTATGATGTCACATCTTCACAACGGTTGCCAGCTTCCAGTCCCAGGCTCGCCTGTAATTTCTTCACCACCATGTCAAGTTAATGATGGGTATAATGATGAGGTGAAGCGAACATGTTAAATTAGAAAACAACACAAAATGCAATGTGTCCCTTGGAGTGTGGACTGGAACATTTAGGCCACAGCCTCTCTGTACGCCACACTAAACACACATGCATTCAGACTCAAACCACACATGCATCACAGTGTCACACACATACTCCCCATGACGAATTATTAAATCATGGTTCGGCTCACGCATCAACTGAACACAGCTGGCCATCTACCAACACCCCCTCCCCCCTCCTCATAGATACACACACAAACACACAGATTCCTGTGCCTCCAGATTGCTAATGCTTTAAACCATATTTATAACTGCTGTCACGGGACATTTGACAGTACACATTCTACCAGCCCTGCTCAGCAGTCTCACATACAACACACACAACATACACACACACACATCTCTGTTTCTCATTTTTGAGGCAGTGACCACAGGCCATATCTCTGTTATCTAGCCAGTAACTGCAAAATTCTAGATGATATATTCCAGTACTTTGCCAAAAGTTAACTGCTAATTTTCATTTGTCTAAGTGCCCAGTGCTAAATATTAAATAGCAACTCATTCTTGAGCGCCAACTACTAACTCACAACAGCTGAATATTAACCAGCAGCAGCTGTGCACACTGCAGTAGTTCATGCAAACGCAGACAGGCCGACACTCTCGTTGAACTGTTTTCAATGCTGATTATTACTTCTCCCAGTCTGTGAGAGAGAGAGAGAGAGAGAGAGAGAGAGAGAGAGAGAGAGAGAGAGAGCCCCCTACCAATCCTTTCCAACTTCACTTTGTTCCACACTACATATTAGCATTATTTTAGAATGTTTTTGTTATTCTATCCCATTCATATTTCTTCTGTGACTCATTTTTCTCCTTCCTGGTCCTCAAAAATATAATACATAAATTAAAACATTTTAAACAGCTGTACAGGTCCTCAAGGCCAAGCAGGTCCTCAAGTCCACACCTGTGATGAGTAGGTCAAGGGTGGTTTTCAAATCAACAAGATTTGATCACTCTGCCTAATGAGATCATGGCAGAGAAGGTATTAAACACATATAGCTTGTATACAGAGAGAGAGAGAGAGAGAGAGAGAGAGAGAGAGAGAGAGAATAAGAGAGAGAGAATGAAGATGGAGAGACAAAGAGTGATTGTCAAAGAGAGAGAGAGAAAAAAACGCCTGAGGGATTTTAGGAGAGGTCTTTGTAATAAACCCGTCCGCTCTGAATATCACCTGACACCACTGACGTGTCACATGGGACTTTATTTCTCCAGGTGTCTCTGCGTGTCTCCTTTGTTCTCACTCATCAGGGCAGGAACGGAAATGTCTCTCGCTCCGTTCTCTCCGACAGCTCACCACCACTTTCGAGCACTTACACCTAAAACGCCGCCACACATGCCCCACCTTTTCCCTCCCTTCACTGAAAGGTGAATGTGATGGATAAATTGCTCCATCAAGAGTGAAATGCATGCTGGGAACAGGGTAAAAAGGTAAGTGCTCTTTAATAACAGGGTGCAGCCCTCCTGTTCTGTCTGTCAGCATAGTGGAGGAGTTCCTGGAAAGGTGCCCTGCAGCATGAGGAAAAGTTAACCCTAGTCTCCAATCTAAGGGTTCATCCCTTTGAAACCAAAGCACCTACAGTACAACTCGTTCACATTTTTTACATTTATTTCTTAGATTTAATTGAAAGGAAACTCCCAAGTACTGTTCAGGACATCTGGCAGGCAGTTCTTGGTTCTAACATCAGTTTCCAAACACCAACACTGAGAAGCACATCCTTATAAACCATGTATTACATGGCATGTGAATCTGCCAAGCTCTTTGTCAGCAAACCGTGAGGTAGTCCTGGGGAGATGGTGGCATTGTTATGGCAGAAGCCTGTATGCAGTGACAGAGTGATTCTCGTTCCAGTAGTGGAGAAGCTAATGATATATGGGCCACACCCATGTGGGGAAAGGGGTGGGGCCAAGTGGGGGAGGAGTAGGGACTATACGGAGGAAGGGGAGGGGACAAGTACTTGTTTCACTCAGTCTCACAGCCCACACTTAGCCATACATCTAACTGCACACTTCTCAAACCTCCCCCACACCTGCACGTTTACTCCTCCACACAACTTAATCCTGATGGATGCTCACTGGCAGGTAATCCCTAATCCAGGGCCGTGAGGCGCAGTTACATTATTCACTCTGTGAGACTCAGACAAGACAGTAATCCCATTTCACATACTTCTCACCAGACACGGTCAAGTGGAGGAACCCCATGGGTTGGGCTCAGTGTGTGTAATTGGGTATATTATGGTTCTGTGTATGCATGTGTGCAGGTGTGTGAGAGAAAGAGACCTCTGTTTGCTACAGAGCTCTCTCTCTATGAGACCAGACCACAGTGCCATTAGCCACTCTTTCTGTAACAGGTCTCATACTCAACACGTTGAGAGACAATGCCACAGTTGATTGATCTCCTTACATTTACACACTTGTTGTAACATGATAATTAACACAAGAGCTGAACTGGAAGCAGAGAATTGACAAAACTGCACAGAGCCCTCATGCTCTTGGTGTGCTGTTTGACAGCCTTGCCCTCAAGGTTATTTGAGTGTGGTTTACATCGTCCATGTTATAGATTCTTTCTACCTCTTCCATGACACTTTCAACTCTAGTCCCAAAGCGACTTTTAGGAGAAACAGAGAGAGTCTGACTGAACTCTACTGTAAACTAGAAGACCTCCATATCTAGGCCAAAGTGATCTTAATTACACGGACTACAATAGCCTGAACATTTGACCTTTGTTCTCATTTTTGGGGGGGTTACACGCTCAGGGAATAGATTATAGACCCTGAACATAATCTTTATGTACAGTATATCGAAAATGTCAGAAGAAAGACCTCAATGCATTTAAACTGAGCTGAGTTAAAGTGATCTGTGAAGGCCTGATTAGGTCTGAGAGGAGAACCCAGGGCCCACTCTCTCCTCAATAAGAAGAAGGAAGATAAGGCCTTTTTGCTTTAGAGTATCTCTCATACTGTTTGACTTTCTCTCTCTCTCTCCCTCTCTTAAATCCATATGTAACGAGGCTTGCGCCACGGAGCGAGGAGACGGACACAATCGCTGAGAAGAGCGAGATTTATTAAAGGGAATACCATACTCATCGTCAGAAAGCCAGGCAGGGTCGATCACAGGAGGGCAGTCCGAAAAACATGCAAACACGGGCATTACAAAACAGGGGAACACGAGTGACAGGCGAGGAATCAAAAGACAGGGACACAAAACGGTCGGGTAAAACGCTGAACAAGAACTTCGTCACAACAATCAAACAAAATACCAGACAAAGGACAAGGGAGACTCAGGGGCTTAAATACAAGGAATCTAACGAGGGGCAGGTGATGACAATGACACAGGGGTGTGGTAACAAACGAGAAATCAAAACCAACGAGCAGGGCGGGACAAACAGGCAGGGAACACGGACATGAGGGAACCCAGAGTGACAGCTACGAGAGGGGGCGTTGCCCTACGTGACAGAACCCCCCCTCAAAGCGTGCCACTCCGGGGCACGCAAGGGCAGACAGGACAGGGACAGCGGACACAGGACAGACCGGAGGAACAGACAAAGGGAAAGCAGGGCACGGAGACCGGGGCACAGCAGGGACAGGGGAACCAGAGACGGGCCAGGAGCCGGGCTGGGGCATGGCGATACAGGCAGGGACAGGGCAAGGCACGGGAGCAGGACCGGGAACAGACACAGGAGACGGGCCAGGGGACAGGGCAGAGGCATACACGGAGGCAAACACAGCTTGGACAACCGAGACTGGGACAGGAACAAAGTGGGTGATTACTTGGGGAACAGACACAGGGACCTGGAGGAAACGACCAGACACACACACAGGGACGGGCACGAGGACACGAACAGGTACACACACAGGAACTGGGACCAACACAAAACCAGGGACAGAACATGGGAGCAAGGGGAACATGGGCAAAGAGACGGGGGCACATGGCAGAGCAGGGGGCACAAAGAGTCCAGGCCCAATAGAGGGCAGCACAGTCTCTGGGGACACAGGCGCGGCCGGGCGGCGGACAGCGGGAACAGGCGCGGCCGGGCGGCGGGCAGCGGGAACAGGCGCGGCCGGGCGGCGGGCAGCGGGAACAGGCAGGGTCCGCTGGCGGGCAGCGGGAACAGGCAGGGTCCGCTGGCGGGCAGCGGGAACAGGAGCCGGCGTGGACGACCTCTCCTGGGTCGCGGGGACAGGAACCGGCGTGGACGACCTCTCCTGGGTCGCGGGGACAGGAACCGGCGTGGACGACCTCTCCTGGGTCGCGGGGACAGGAACCGGCGTGGACGACCTCTCCTGGGTCGCGGGGACAGGAACCGGCGTGGACGACCTCTCCTGGGTCGCGGGGACAGGAACCGGCGTGGACGACCTCTCCTGGGTCGCGGGGACAGGAACCGGCGTGGACTGCCGACGGGCAGCGGGAACAGGAACAGGCCCGGACCTGACGTCCTCGGGGGGCGGAGTCGCCGCACTGACGTCCTCGGGGGGCGGAGTCGCCGCACTGACGTCCTCGGGGGGCGGAGTCGCCGCACTGACGTCCTCGGGGGGCGGAGTCGCCGCACTGACGTCCTCGGGGGGCGGAGTCGCCATACTGACGTCATCGGGGGGCGTGTCCGCCATACTGACGTCATCGGGGGGCGTGTCCGCCACACTGACGTCATCGGGGGGCGTGTCCGCCACACTGACGTCATCGGGGGGCGTGTCCGCCACACTGACGTCACCGGGGTCCGAGCCGGCCACTCCTGTGTTGAGTGGCCAGTACTCCCCCCCAAAAAATTCTTGGGGGGCCTTCGGGGAGCGGCTTCCGGGAGGACGACGATGTCATGCGCTGTGGCGGCGAGGCTCTGAACCGGGGGCGTGGTCTTCCTTCCCCGATCTGGTCTGCGCCTGGAAGAACATACAGACACAACTGCTTCTCGGTGGCTTTCATTGTGACTCCACCTCGTCGGAGGTATCGGGAGTTCACAATGGCTTTTGAAAGCCAACCGAGAGCCAAGCCAACGCTCGTCTGCACATTCATTCCGTCTACCCGAATCTCGCGCTACAGGTTGCTCCTCCCTGTAGCGTGTGTCGAGTCGGGCAGACACGTAGCGCTTATCAGGGAGCTCGTCGCTAAAGCTAGAAACCGAAAGTGATTTCGCCTTGTTTTTACAGCGACGAGACTCCCCTGTACCCACAGCGCAAGGGGAATTCCTGTCTCTGGTTCGTTCACGCTGTAATACCGGAGAGTCGAACCGAATTAAACCAGCCAACATCTCATTACAGCGATTGAACTTACCAGAGTCTCGCTCTCTCGCTGTGTCCTTGTAAGGTCTGGTATTATGTAACGAGGCTTGCGCCACGGAGCGAGGAGACGGACACAATCGCTGAGAAGAGCGAGATTTATTAAAGGGAATACCATACTCATCGTCAGAAAGCCAGGCAGGGTCGATCACAGGAGGGCAGTCCGAAAAACATGCAAACACGGGCATTACAAAACAGGGGAACACGAGTGACAGGCGAGGAATCAAAAGACAGGGACACAAAACGGTCGGGTAAAACGCTGAACAAGAACTTCGTCACAACAATCAAACAAAATACCAGACAAAGGACAAGGGAGACTCAGGGGCTTAAATACAAGGAATCTAACGAGGGGCAGGTGATGACAATGACACAGGGGTGTGGTAACAAACGAGAAATCAAAACCAACGAGCAGGGCGGGACAAACAGGCAGGGAACACGGACATGAGGGAACCCAGAGTGACAGCTACGAGAGGGGGCGTTGCCCTACGTGACACCATAATTCATCTGAGTGGAGTAGGTTACATTTCAAATGTTTTTATACCACCAATCCTAACTTAAAAATGACCAATTCAGTCATACCTTTCATGCTTTTTTACACTACCATAAATTTTGTTCTCTCTAAGGTGAACACACAAACACATCACATGTCTATAATCTACCCACATAATTTGAGTTCCCTAGTGTGAGTTTAACAGGCTTCCTGTGAGCTGACGGCGTATAATCTTAAATGTACAATCTCAAAATGTGAAGTGGATGGGGTCTGACAAGGACTCAGTTTGGACCTGCTGTTTAATTACTTTATTAATATTTTAATGTGCTAATTAAAATCATCAAAATGTATTTTTTATACTGGGGACCTTCACCAATTGATCCCTGGTGCTCTTTTATGACTACCACTACAGTTCAACTTGATTTAAGACCAAATGAGGTCAACTTGAAGAAAGCTAATTCTACAAAAGCTCTTGCACTAGTTTTAAAAATGTGTTGACTATTATCGACACCTTGACATAATGTATCACTTGGCCACTTCAGATGACAATACAGGTGAGCTTTCAATAAAACAGGTGATTTTGCAAAACATTTATGCATCAGAAAAGCGCTGCTTAAGGTAAACGTTTGCATATTCATAAATGATTTTGAAGAAATCCATATGAATGCAGTATAGAATTCAGGGTTCAGAACAGAGTTCAGGATTCCTAATAGAGTTCAAGCCATAAGACCACAGCAAGAAATGTATACACTATGCAGATAACTACTTTGTATCTCTTGGATTGCTTCAAAAAACTTTGATATACTAAAAGGTATTTGTAAAAGGTAAATATCTGATATTTCTCAACAACTTCAAGGGTTTTCTAAAAAAATCAACAAAAATAATTTTTGTGCAGAATTTAATGTAACAAGTGGTTAATGTTCAAAACACTGATTTTATATGCACTCCATAAGACTATTAGTCTGGGAAAAGGGGTATCAGCAGTTTCCAGAAACATCTTAATACAAAAATAAGGCAGCTGTCAGGATGAGCAACATGGTTCTGGAGCAGACGTCTGTCCTGAAGGCAGCTCTGTGGGCCGAAGCCATCAGACCTGTCTCCAATGCCCATCACTCTGTAATCCGAAATCCTGATTAGCAGACTAACATTTAGAGGTCCACAGCTTTAGCTAATTAATGAGACACCCAGAACAAGAGGTGTCACCGAAGAAGCTTTCAGTGCTCTGCTCCAGTACAAGTAGCTTGAGATGTCTTACCTTATCAAACACTCTTTAGCAATCCTGAGAGTTTTAATGATGTTAGTGTGGGACTGGTTGTACTAACGCTGCCAGAGAAATTACAACCATGCCACAAGAAAAGAGCTGTAGGGAAGATAAAGAGATGCTCTGTCTAGCTTAATCAGGAGAGCGGACATCATCACAAACGTCAGCCGTTGAAAGAATCTCAGTGTTGGAAGCAAGTCTGATGCTAAATACCTGAGCACTGTGTACTATCTATAATACTTTCTGACAGACTGTTCTTGTCTTAACAGCTGCTGGCAGCTCCTCAGATTCTGTACGAGTGAAGCTTCCTGTTATTGCTGCTAAAAGAGTCCTCCAGCTGAGAGTTTAACTCTTCTGCTTACAGATACAGACGCCCACCACTGATACGTGAGTGCACCATCAAACCACTCAGAGACGCTCTGGCTTTCCAACAGAGACAGGACACTTCATTCTGTCACACCATTGCCTGCATGTTTCATGGGGGATCAGCCAGTACCTGCTGCTACAGCTTTCACTTGTGCAGTAATGTAACAGAGGCTGACGAATGCCATGTTCATGTCTCACATATTCAAACCATTGCACTGTCCATTATCACTGCTGGGGCATGGATCCCAACCTCCACAAGACTGAAGATGTGTGTGACTGAGTCCTTTAGAGCTTGGAAAACAAATATTTAAAAGTAATGTACTGAAAAAGTATCCAACAATTGCCCACCACTGGTCTCGCCAGCCAGTGAGAGCTGAATTAGATAAAAGGGTCAGCAGAAACAGTGGGAAATAGGTAAGAATCAGTAAAGGTAAGAATCAGTACAGATAAGAATCAGTAAAGGTAAGAGTCAGCAAAGGTAAGTATCTGTAAAGTACAGAAACTATGATCATCCTTCTTTATGAATTAGAAAAATACAAACACATTGTTTTAGGATAATCATGCACACAACACAAGGACCAGTACAATTGCAGATTAAATATGTTACATGTAAGTGTAAACACATCTGAAGGTTGCTTCTAAAGAACTTGTGATTTTATCATCCAGATGTTCAAAACTACATGCAATTCAATTCCTCCAAATAGAAAGGGATACATCCAACCCAAGACCTGTGGATCTAATCTGGACTAGTTTAATCAACATATACCTCAATTGTGCAGGATTTTTAAACATAATAACAATGAAATTTCAAGAGCAAAGCAGTCTCTAGGTGACATTACCCTGTCTAAATTTCAAACAAGATTATGAGTTATGGGATTGTAATATCAGTTAGAGGAATACATTTACTATAGTAAACGGTGATTAACTGCAGTTTTCATGAGAGGCTAAGATACTTTCAAATGCTTTTAATATAATCTAAATGTGTAATAAAAGTTGACAGTAAAAGTATGGGACCATTATGAGAGACAGAGAGAAGAGGTTTCACTCACATGAAATTAAATTATATAAGTACAGTGAACAACCGACTTGTAGAGACAGTGATTTTAAACTGTAATTTAAAAACTCATCATTATGGTGCCACTAGTCTTCATTGCTACCATGACATTTCCCATTTGCATGTCAACATACAGGCGACAGTAGCATCTTTACAACCTGCCTAGTTGCTCTGGACGAACCCTGTTATTTCATGAGTCTTCTAGATTGCATCATCACAACTACATGTTGTTACGCCACATATGTGTCACTTCTTTTTATTGTGCTATAGCCTATGTAATTAATGACACTTTTATTTTTCACAATTTCCTCAAAGATGTCAACGTTCTGAGGGCTACATGGTGTGACATGGGGGGGATGAGGTGTTGGCTATATAATGTAGCTGGAAGAGACAAATGCATTTACAGTTGCATAACATGTGTCTTACCTGTGAGTCAGGCTCTTGAAGAGGTGTCAGAGATTTAAATTTGTTTTACCTTTTTCTTGACACTCAAGACGCCTTAAACGACCAAGTGTTAATGAGATCACTTAATCAAAGTTAAGTTATTTTTAGTTATTTATTCAATCTCTTATGGAATACCCGAAATAGAAGAAAATCGTTTTTCGTTTTTTTTCCCAATAGAGTGCTCGAATCTGATGGAATATTATCGCAGATAGATTGCAAGCGGAGAATAGAGCAGGGTGTATTATTTCGTACCAAGCCAGGCCCTGATTCACTATTCCCTGTAGGTGCATCCTCAGAATGAACCCCTGAAGTGACGTATCTACTTGTCAGTACAAGTGTCTCCGTTTTATGATTACGTCCTAATGAGCGTCAGGCCGTTTGACTACCCACGGCGTTCCTCTGGAAGAACATCAGCCTCACAGTCATTACTGTTCATGGGGTGAGTTTCCCGATAACGAGCGATCTTAGAAAGTTACGAACAACTTTAAGAACGACGTAACTTTAAGAACGCGAAATTTACGAGTGTTTCCCAAAAGCCTTCGTAGTCTCCAAATTTACGAACGAGTTCTAAGTAGTTCTTAGTTGACTCCGCCTCTGCAGCTGCACTGGAAATGCTCAGCTAATCGAAAACCGAACCACCGATTTACATACATTTTTTTTCATTATTACGACGCAAAAGTATCATTGGCAAAATGACAATCATTAAAACTAACAACAAGTGTAGAAATGTCAAGTATAAGAAAAAATGAGAAGAACTCATTATTACCTTTGCAATTCTGACCGATCGTATTCACGCTATTTTCCATGACAACGCTGGGCAGGGCCATCTTGGTTGACTTTGTGTTAGAACTTCCGGTGCTACATAATATGTTCAGTTAGAGGGTGTCACAATAATTGGAAGAAGAGGAAAACTTGGCTTGACCAACAGTGTTACGAACACAGCTCGAAAAGATCTGAGTGTTGTGGGGCACCTTATAACTTATATCCTTCCAAAGAAGAGGACCTGCGTCTAAGGCTGAAGGCGCTAAATTTAAAACATCTACCCAAACGTCCATACGTCTGCTCTTATCATTTTGTGGAGGGGAAACCAACACCAGATCATCCTTATCCCGAGAAATGGCTCGGTTATGAAGCTCCAATGAAGCAAACGTGTCGGGTGCTTGTGAGGCTATCAGATAAGTAACTATTTTATAATCAGTGGCCACATCTTTTCCTTGCATTCATTTTGTAATTTAAAGAAGACAAGAATGCCTATTTTATGAAAAAAAATCATTAAAATGTAGTAGTGTACACTAATGCAAAAATAGCTGACCGGAAGTTCTAACACAAAGGCGGAAGAAACACACACTTGAAAGTGGGCGTGGCGAAATACGGTGAATATCAATGGTATAAATAGGGCACACAATTAACCTTTCACGCCTCATTCAAAAACATGGATAGCAAACAGAGGAAACTTAATTTTCTGTCGACGGAGCTGAGCCAAATGGTGGACAAAGTAGAAAAAAAACAAAGGCATTTTAATATCAGTGCCTGTAGTGGCATAAAAAGATCGGGTGAGGAGATCAGAAAAAAGTGGCATGACTTCTCTAGTCAAGCCAAAAAAGGGGTCAGAACTGAGAAAGGAGAGGGCTAAGACTGGTGGGGGTCAAATGTCCACAAGTGCCCTTACAGTTGAGGAGGAAAGGGCACTTGGTATACTGGGCCCCACAGCCACTGAAGGGATACCAGGGGGTATTGATGTGTCTGGGTGAGATTCCCTCTACTCCACCTGAACCTGCATACCCAGGATGTAGCAGCAGTCATCTCCAGGGCCTTCCTGTGTTCAGGCCAGAGAGGGAGATCCACCTGCAACACTGACTCCTCAAAATACCTGTGGGTGCACTGTGGAGCTCGTTGCACTAGAAAAAGAAAGGCTCCAGCTCAAACGGGAAAAGCTCCTCCAAAAGGAGAGGCACCATCAGGAGCTTCTGGAACTGAAGAGGGTCAAACTAGTAGCGGAGCGCAGTAGCGGAGTATCAGATGAGCAGACCCATAATATCTGTTCCAATTATATTGCCCTCTGAACAAGGTGAGATACTTAACCAAGTAACAATAGTAAATGTGAATATACTTTACTGAATTTTCACTAAAACATATGAAATAACTCCCATTTTGTGGCACTGACATTAATACATTTTCCTTCCAAATCCCAGTACTAGTACCAACACTGGGTAGGAGTTTTATGGAAGATGGAAGACCTTTTTGTTTAATGAATTTATGAATGTATTTATTTTTTATTTTGCACATGGTGTTTATTGAAAACAACTTGAACCACAACAAATGCCTCTGAGTGTATGTTTATAACAAAAATCTGTCACCCATAGATCACTTATCCAAAGTATTTTATTTTTTGGTGTATCTAGGCAAAAACATTTCTTATAATTTGCCTTCGGTTGTCCAGGCCAGCCTGGTAAAGTCCTTCTCTCCTTTCTCCTGGTAACTCTACCAGAATATTTATTTCCTCTGTCTCATCATCCTCCTCAGCTTCCTCTTCTTGGACATGTATACATGGCATATATGCCAGCTTGCACTGCAATGTTGTGCAGCATAGCACATACAACAATTACAACACAGCTGCGTTCTGGAGAAAACCGAAGCCCAGCGGATGACTTGTGGAGGCACCGAAAATGCATTTTCCGCATGCCCAAAGCTCTCTCGATCACACGTTGTGTTCTGCTGTGTGCCATGTTGTATCTCTCCTCAGCCTCAGTCTGGGGATTTGATACAGGAGTGAGTATGTAGCTTCGGAGAGGATACCCACTGTCAGTTAGTAAATGTCCACCATCAAATCCACCATCCCTAGCCATCTGACACACTCCAGAATTGGCCCAGATGAAGGAGTCATGAGTACTCCCAGGCCACTTTGCCTTTACGACCGCATCTTGCGTCCGTGTTAAGGTAATTTGTAGACGGTGCCTTAGACATTGCAGCGGTGACAGTAGTACATTTAAAATAACATGTTGTCTACAATTTAAAATACGTCTATTCCTGACGTAAACAAAGTTGTAGGTGTTTGTCTTGGTTGCCAGAAATAAGAATTTGCATATTTTGGCACTTTTGCTTATACGGTCTTAAAGTTATTGAAGAGGAATTCTAAATGTGCGAACGTGAAACCAACTTTGCCGCAGTTGTCACCCAAACGTAAGATGCCGATGCCAGTGGCATATGCCAGCGTAACCTGTACGTAGGATGCCGATGCCTTTCCACGGTCTTACTGCCTCTATTATGGTCAACGTTAACTGTTAAACGGTTATATGAATAGACTTAATACGAGTTAACAAGTTTCTTGCCCACAAAAGGTGGTTATGACATTACGATAAAATAATGGAAGGGAAATGCTCTTATAATAACGCCACACCAACTGCACTGAGCTCACAGTTTCCTTTGGAGGTACAACGTGCAAAAAAAATCACCTTTGCCAAACAATTCGGGTCTTTTTCTCTTGCACTTGGAACGTAAGCGCAAAGGCCTTTATGTTCACGCATAATTCATTTGACTGTCCGTGACATGGACGTAATTTTGTAATAAGAAGTGGGGGGACATGGATTCGTCGCTATTTAAATATTTGGTTTTAACCGTAAAAACTGGGTGGGGGACCAAAACCGGTCTTTGAAAAAGTGGGGGGACATGCCCCCCCCCCCCCCCCCCCCCCCCCAAATTACGTCGGTCCGTGGACTATACAGACTGATTTCCAATTGTGAGCGCTGTCAACCGTTTATTCGGGGGAAATCACGCACTCGTTTAAAACAAAAAAATTCCTTTAACGTTCTGAGCTACAAAATGTTTTTATTTTGTGCTTTTGAAACGGTTGGGATCAGTTGGAAAGACGAAGTCTCGGTCGGTGGTGACTAATAGTGCCCACACATGTAGTTATCCATAAACATTGCCAGAGACGAGTATTTTAACTTTCCATTTTAACGTCGGGAAATATGGCGCTGCAGAAACACGTTCCCATTACAGAATAATGTGGAGTATTTGGTGTCTGCAGCGGAGGGTCATCTATCATGCGCACAATAAAGGGTGTTTCTGCCCGAAGCGCGGAATTTATGTTCGCCCTTCTCCCCTTCTCTGCCCTAATAACTCACGCGCCGTGGCAGGAGCTGACAGCCGCAGCCGAAAAAAGCAACTCGGTTATCAATCACAGTATCTCCTGATTATTAATCACAGTGTCCTCAACATTTGTTCCACTCTTCCACGCTAATCACACGCGCTTTCAGCATAAAATACTTATTTCAATGCCGTCTGTTGTGTACAAACAACAAAACCAGAAAAGGCATGCAAATAAACATGCCATGGTAATGAAATCATTCATACGAAGGATATTTTATATAAATATTAATATTTAGTGATTGACCTCATTCTCTTATCAAAAATTAATTACATGTCATTTGCTTCTAACAAATAGACTAAATTCCACTTCCCTCCCTCTTCCCTCTGGCCGCAATGGTCCAGAAGACATTTAGCTTAAGTAATTTAACTAATGTTTAAATGCGCAGTCATTCGAGTGCTCTTAGACACCCTTAGAGGAATTACTGCTTACTAATTATGTAACTCCTGGCATTCACTAATATTGTGATCATTTTTATCACATCATCAAATCAATCGATACAAATAAAGGAAAAAACAAACTGTTAGACAGATCTTAAGTATGTTCACTGTTTCAGGTCATGCGTTGTAATAGCTTAGTCCAGCTCGCCTCATGAAAACGATTTACAGGATTCGACAACTGGAGCGCACATTCATTTTTGGCCAGCACACGCGCAGTACTGTGTGTAAACGTCCTTTAAATTATGTACAAGAAAACACGATCTCAAACTCAACCGATCGCTATTTATGTCAAACACGAGCAACTTCCCGTCATACAATTAGAGATGGGCAAAACAGACGCCTACATCAGTCAGTTGCGTCACATCCCACTGACCCTCCAATCACCTCCATCTGCGCTTTGGTTGGAAGGCGGCAGCAGCTTTGATCTGAAGTCTTGTGAGGACGCGTTGGTGAGGAGCGGGGCTGCGCGTCCCAGTATCGGAATACGTAACGCAGAGCTGCAACACAGCAGATGTCACCTGCGTTCGCGACCGTCTTCACTGATTTTTTTTTCCGCGGATTACTCTTCACGACCCTCATTTTTATGTCTGGCTCCATATTCAAAGGATATGTTTTTGAATGTCTATAAATGAGTTTCCTGAAATCTAAATGACAAGTGGGTCATGATTACATTGCCCCCAGAATCCGTTTTAAGAACCTGCGCTGCGAATCTAGTGTGGGAGCGCTGCGAAAACGGCACTGCGAAAACTACAAAAGCCTATCAGCACTTTTTACCTCCCGCAGATCCACAACGTCAAGCCAACCGTTTACCGATTAAGGTTTTAAAAATGCTTACAGCGCGGACTGGACATTTCCTGCACCCGGACTATTTACAGCCTTTGCCGTCCACCCCGGTCAGCCCCATTGAGGTACGTTGTAAAAACCGAATAATCTTCCTTTTATAGTTTAGGGTAAAGAAACCCTGTTTATCTGCTTCGCAAAGCGAACCGCATGAGTATTTCGAGCGTCGATAAAAAATGCCGTACGGCGTTTTATTCTCTACTGCCTTCGGCAATGCGTAAAGTAAAGCGCACGGTTTATAAAGACAAGCACACCTATGGGTTTAAACCTAGGTTCAATTAACGTGTTCGTGCAACCCCGTTAATGATATAGTACATCCCATACACATAAGTGTTATTTAAAACTCTCTTGTTTTCGCAGCTGGATGCCAAGAAGAGTCCACTAGCTCTGCTGGCACAAACATGTTCTCAGATCGGGAAACCAGATCCGCCGTGCTCTACCAAGATATCTGCCGTCACCTCAAACGATGCTTGCGACAAAGACTCAAAATCCGGACCGTTGAAAATCAGTGATATTGGAGCAGAAGATAAATCTAGTTTTAAGCCATATTCAAAATCATCAGAGAAGAAAGATTTGTCGACTGGAGATAAGTCTGGTTTCCGGATGCCGGGCGCCACCTGCCAGCCGTTTACCCCAAGGACAGGCAGCCCAAGTTCCTGCGGCTCTGCATCACCACAGCCCGCAGACTCTAAACCGGGAGATCGAGAGGATAAGAAGGAATCAGATGGTGATAAAAGTTGTCCGCCTGAAGTGTCCGGCAGAACCAGTCGAAGTTCGGGCGATAACAATGACGCAAACCATCTACAAGATACATTAAAGCCTTTAGCACCTGACACTACCACGGTGTCTTCCGCGTCGTCTGCCCTCGGATCAGGACTTGTTGCCCCCGTTTCCCCCTACAGGCCGGGTCACACAGTGTTCCCTCTCCCTCCCGCTGGAATGCCATTCCCAGGGACATATGCCAGCTACCAGCAGCACTTCCTGTCCCACGGGGTGACATTAGACCCGACCAAACCCAGCAGTCAGTTGATCAGCGCACAGCTCGCCGCCGCAAGCTCGCTGAGCAGTAAGGCGGGGACGAGCCCGCTGGCCGGTGCTTCTCCACCATCTATCATGTCCGCTGGTCTGTGCAGAGACCCGTATTGTCTCAGCTACCACTGCACAAGTCATCTGCCAGGCACCAACTGCTCGCATGACTCCACCGCAGCTCTGAAGTCTGGGTACCCTTTATTATATCCCTCTCACCCACTGTCCGGTGTTCCTTCTTCCACTACCTTCACCGGTCACCCGTTATACCAGTACGGCTTTGTGCTCCCCAACGACCCACAGCCGCATGTCTGTAATTGGGTTTCGGCAAACGGGCCCTGCGACAAACGCTTTTCCTCTTCAGAAGAGCTTCTGAACCACCTGCGGACTCACACCGCATTCGTCGGAGGAGAAAAGTCGTTAACAGGATATCCCGGTTCCTCCTCGTTAGCTAGCGCAGCTGCCGCAATGGCCTGTCATATGCACATACCCCCAACCGGGGTTCCCGGAGGCTCGGGTGCCTTGGCACTCAGGACCTCGCATCATGCGCTCGGACTTAGCAGTCGTTATCACCCATATTCCAAAACCCCTCTTCCAACCCCTGGAGTCACGGGATCATATTACTCCCCCTATGGACTATACGGACAAAGGTTGGCGACTGCACCCGGCCTGAGCTATCAGTAAACAGTCCAAACGGCAGAGGTCTTGAAGAGAAAATATTTCAATGGCTGAAAGTTTTCTATGCTGCGGTGCCTCTCAGGACCGGAACCTATTTATTTATATTAGCTTTAAATTAGAATAATAAAATATAGATCAAAAACATATTTCAGAGAGACTCAAAGTTCTTCATTTGAGTAATATGATCAACTGATATGCTGGGACGCAATAGGTTATCCTACACTTTGCGCAGCTGTGGACCCTGGAAGCGCAGGCTTCCCACGTGCTTAAAGAAATGCATTTGTAGGCTTATTTCGACATTCTAAATAGAGCTTAGGCAGTTTAATGTGTTGTGGAAGGAGATATTTTTACCGCTAAACTCAGGGAAAATGTTCGTGGCCATTAAACACATCGCCTAGGCCTTCCTTCTGATTTACTCATAATTAAATTAACAGAAAGCGGTTACTGATTTAATGGATTTTAAATATGTAGCCTTATGTCTATATACATCTTATTCCGTTGTTAGTTGTTTATATTCTAATTATTTAAAATGACCCATTTCATACAGAATGCATTATCTGGATTATCGTCATAAATGCAATTAGCACAATGTAGTTATGAGTGTTCGGGCAAGATTTAAACGGTAAACCTAATCCAATAATTTGTTTGCCTTCTTCCTAATTAATCGGGGTTTAAAGCAGTCTGTGTAGGAGCAAGACGAGAGAGATGAACTGAGACTAATTTTATTATGAACAGCATGCCACGCTGCTCTCTAGAATAGGCGGGAGAATAGGCAAGACGGTAAAAATGACCGAGAGTGAATCTGCAGGAGTTGTTTTTTGTTGCATGTAAAACTTTTAGCATTAAAATTCTATAAAACTTCCTGCGGTGCATTTTTCTAACTGTGATACTCTAGATTAAAGGAATCAACCAAGAATTACAAGTTTCGAGGGGACACAATCACACATTTTAGTGCCCCCTGCTCTTTGCTTGTCTTCTAAATCAGCTGTTTGCTTGAATCAGTTGTGCTGGGTTCACCTAAAATGTTGCATTACACATGTCTCGTACAGCAACGACAAAATGTTTAGGAAAAATACATTCCTAGACCTTTTGACAAGTCTGTGCAAAGACAAGGAGGAGTAGGCTATAACAGAACCATTTTAACAAATTGCATAATGCAGTGCTTTCAAAGTAAGTTTTCTACAGGACGAAATGAAAGGGAGACGTATGTATCGTTTTAGTATAGTGAAGAGGGAAGAGGTTTTCATTCATCCCTCATTTTCCTTAAAGTGACAGCGAAATCTGTTTAAGTAGATAACGGATACTATAAGCAGCTATTTACATAGAATTTACATCAGGGCGCATTTCTGAACCGGAATAATCAATCATACCTACTTATCAAGTTTATTACAATTAATTAAATAGATAAACAAGTCATTAGATGGATTCATGGAGAATGAGTTTCATTTATTAGTTTCGGTTAAACCGAATAAAATTGATTTAAATGTAAACACTGGGCTATTTTGCATTGGCCTTTAGTGAGAAAATCACTAAAGGCATGGTGATGGAAAATGTTAAAATAAACGTTGTTTGATGTTATAATGATGATGGTGGTGTTGAGGATTAACATTCTCTTTGTTATTTTCAAATGCTGCACTAACAAAGAACACAAGAGAAAGACAATAAAAACGTAAAAATCCATATATAATTATCTTTGACTTTATTATCGACATTAGTCCCCTTTTTCAACTCACTTTTTCAACTTTTCAAGATTGTTTTAGACTGGTAGTTCTTTACCGAGCCTCATAAAATGACAAATTATAGGATTATAAGAATGCCAAAATCGAGCATGTAGGCCTATATAACAAAATAAAATAAACATAAACATAACCACAATAAAAATGTTTTCCACAATTCCAAAAATATAAATGTATTTGTCGGGATGGTGTGGGTTCATCCAGACTCAATTTTCTACGTCTCAAATATTTGTCTTATGTCTCCAGTGCACTGCAACAGGGCATAATAACTTGCTAACTTGGATAATAATAAATCCACACGCTTTTTATAAATCGGTTACGCATAACGCGGTCACGCCACGTCTGTGGGGTGAAAGTAGATGTGGTAATCAGGTCCATAACCCGAGCTCCACGATCAAGCACGGGAGGGCATTGCACGTGGTATTTAAATCTTGTCGTGAGAAGGTAAGGTCAACATTATTAACCGCGAGTGTGAAGAGAACTCATGCTCTAAAACAACCGGGCTTTAATAGCCTACGTCCTGGAGAAAATTATTTTTACACAAACCTATTATATTAAGTTGCTAAAGGTTTAATTCACACAGCAGAGGCAAATTGTACATATTGCAGAGGCGAATGTGTATCTGATACAGTGTACAGTTGAAATCAACCTCTTTCTTGCTCCAATACTCACAAATCTCCTGAACAGTTAGCAGGGATTTGATATGTTAGGTGAGAATAGCTCTGCAGTCAGTTGATTTCACAAGCAGGTTCAAAAACACACAACAAAAGGGTACACCAAGGTAAATCAAAACATAATCAGATCACAGATTTCTGCAGTATTTATTTAGCATTATGATCATGGCTCTGTTCATGTTTCTTTGTTGAGTGAACTGAAGTCCATTCACACTTCCTGGCCTTTAAAGACAACTGAAATCATGGCATCTTCCTGTCAACAGTATCATACTCCAAAACATACAGGCTATATACCTCTAAAAATACAGGCTATCTACCTCTAAACATACAGGCTATCTACCTCTAAACATACAAGTTATCTACCTCTAAAGGTGTTTTGCTAGTGATTAGTTTTGTCAGCAATTAGCAATTAGTCAGCGAGTTTGTCAAAAATTTCCTCCTTCGTCCCCTGTGGTAAGAAAAAAAAGTTCCAAATCTAACACACACACACAGACCTCAGTTTTATCAAGCCTGCTTTTATTTAGCTTGCATTAGTCAGTTGACTGTTGTACATGTTATAGCTAAAGTTACTTTATAGTTAATTAAACCTTTAATGCAGGCAGCTAACTTTCTTCATTTTATACTCTTCATCCCATTCCCCAGGATGCCTAAGCAGTATTGCTGTATTCCTTACACAGAAGTGAGAGGAACTACAGTTCAGAGCAACACTTCATTCAAAATGTCCTGTAACAGCACAACATTCTAGAGCCCTGTTGCAAGAGACCCTTTTTAAAAACACTGGCTTTCTGGCAAGGGCCCCTCAGCTCACAGCTCCCCTGGGTGTCCCTCCCCAGTGCCCATTCCCATTTCATTATGCCTGTTACTATTTTTGGTGGCTTCTCTTGTTAGCTATGTAGCCAATTAATACCTGGCTAACCTGAATTGTAACTATGTGCTATGAATTGTTGGACAAACCTTTTGCTATAGCCAATATTCACCTCAGGGTAACTAACATCAGCGAACTAGGTAAAACGTGAACAAGCTGCATTTGTCTTCTGGCTGATTTGGCAATTCTTCTGAATGTTACCTTAATATGTTTGATTTAAGCAAAAATGTATGAAATATTTGTAGACCTCACACCCTTCAAATGGAACTGAACTCACTAATGCTTGGAATCTCCCTTAAAATGACCAAATCCTTTGTCTAGTTTACACCTAGTGAACACATTAGACTCGTTATGCTCATAGGTAGTTCTGACACGACTGACAAGCTGCCATGCACTGAATCTGAATTGAAATGCTGCTCGACATGGCCAGACTGAAAGTGGTTTTCACTGCTTTTAATCAATACTCCTGTGGTCATCCTTGAAAGGGGCTGACAAACCACACAGGGCCTGCCTCAAATAACTTACTGAGGTAATTTTAATGCATAGTAGCTTTAACACGTGCATAGCAATATTTGTATTTCGACTACTTAAAGATCTATTTATTGTACTTGTTTGTTTTAATGTATGATACTACAATGACAAATTCCTTACAAGTGAAATCTTTCTTGGGCAATTAAATGAAGTCTGCACGTATGAGTTAGTCATTCAGTTGGTGGGTCAGTGTGGTCGCCAGCTAGCTTCTTGTCTTATGGACACATCGTATCTGTTCTTCCAGCTTGTCTTTGTCAGTTTATGCCTGCAGGCTGTTCCTGGATGATCTGTACAGCGAGGGATGAGGTTACCATCCTGTATGTTTTACATTCCCTGTATAACTATGTCAGTATCAGTGTCAACATGTTCAGTTAACAGACTCTCATTCAAACTCAAAAAGAACGCCTTCCAGTAATCATCCATCACTCGCTCTGTTACAGTGCATTATGAGCTATACATGTATACAAAAAAGGAAAGAAAGGAAACAGGGAGGGTGTAGCTCTGATGATGGAGGCAATTCTGTGGGTGGTGTGACTGGGACATTAAGTCCTGCAGCTGGTGGTTAAAACGGTAAACATTTGTCAGGCCTGATTGTCCACCTCTACGCACACATACACACACTTAAACCACAGGAAGCCTAGGACACACTTAAGGATTATTCACAGAAACGTCTCTTAACTCCTACAAACAACCACCCCACCCCTAAAACAGAGATTGGGTATAGATCGAAATAGCCTACTACATACTGTAAGATAACACTATATTGATCCTGAAGAAAACTGCGCTGTACTGCATACTGGTCTCTGTAGTGGTATGCAGTATGCGACAAATGCAAACCACATGTTCTGTGAATGCAATATATACTATACAAACCATACTATGAAGGTTGTCTACCTGTGAAAAAATTTCTGCCATTGTGGCATGATGGGATGCGGTACATTACAAAGATAGTGGAACATTTGGCCGGAGTAGTACGTCATCCGAGTAACTTCATTTACTGGCAAAATGTATTTTTGTCATATACTGCATATGGCATACAGATCTGCAGCCCGATCAGTATGTGAGTAGTATGTAACGAACTATTTTGAACACAGCTTGCTTGTGTCAAGGTGGTGATGGTTTGCATGAGTGCTTGCGTATGTCTGTCAACAGTTTCTTTCTTTGCTGATTTATTGCCCATCACTATCAGTCAGATTTAGCACATTCAGGAATCCAGTATACCTCTCCCACTGTGTCATTTATACACACACATGATCATCCATCTGCACACAAAGTTAACGGACACTTAGGGGAACTCTGCTGAGTGACTGTAAACAACCCCCCTCACATGTATTTAGTTAGTGTGCTTGTACTGTACTGACGTCAGAGGCTGAAGGGTGCCAGGTGGGGTGTTGTCCAGCAGTCTGATGATTCAGCTTCACCCCACATGCCCTATATTTTGTCTCACACACACACACACACACTCAATCTCACAGAGACCTTCATTAATTTTACTGCAGAATGCACTCTAAAGTATTTCTGAAGTGCAACTCTCTCTGTGTGCCTATCATATATCAAACTGGAATGGCACTAATTTAGCCCACCAGGCCAGAACCTGTTCTCAGTTACATGGTGGGATTTACTTCACATTGCTGGGTATCACAATGTTTGCTTGCAATCCACAGTGAATTCTGTATGGGTTAGGTTTTCAAATGCAGAACGTTTGTAAAATATCCATCTAAATGTTTATGGTGCTGAGGAATTTATCCAGTTACTCTGTGATTGCAGTGTGTGTGTGTGTGTGTGTGTGTGTGTGTACACACTGGCAGGGTTGGAATCATGTGGCTGTATAGTTTTAAAACATGAATTATCACCCTTCCAATCCAACACAAGCATACAAAAACTTTGAAGTGCACATAACAGTATGAAAAAAAAATCTCACTGCTATGCCTAGGTATTTATATCTGTCTGGATTCACTGGCGTTGTGATTTACGAGTGATAAGTGTGGTTTATTTGTTGTGTCATTGTAAGAAAACTCAAGTTAAGTGCCGAGTTGTGCAGTCGCATGACGCCACCTGTTGGAATACACTATGAACTACTGTCAAAGCCACTTCGTTCCTCCACTGAGTGGTTCCTGTGCTTTATTCAATGTTATCTTAAAGCAGGCTCTCACCCAGTGAGACACACACACAACGGACTGAACAATGTAAAGGAACCACGTGTAGCCTGATATACCTGTTTGTCAGGTTTTTGTAACCAGAAGAGCCTAAATCAAGTCATGCAGCACATGTTAACTCACAGTTCTATGACCTCCTGCTGATTGAGAGGTCTGTCTGTCTTTGTTTCTTTATCCATAAATATTTGATAATGCACACAGAAAATATTTGACAGTTTGAGCAAAAATTCCCAAACATGCTTAAAGGTCTTAAAGTGCTTAAAGCTGTCCTTTTCTAATCTGCTACTCAACGCAGACATGTTTATGCAGTTGCCACTTTGTACCTGTTCCTTGCCTGTTTATGCTGTTTTATATGTAGTGTATCTTAAATAAAATAATTAAAAACAAACAACAAAAAAACAAAAAAGTCACATTTTCCTCAGGTTTTGACCACTAATTATCATTCTCAGTAGATCTCAGATTAAATGCTTCCAGTGGAATTATAGAGTAAATATTTTCAAGCAAAAACTATGTCTTAAGTCACAGAACTGTTAAGCCTTCACCACTGGTCCCACATCAGAGAAGCAATATGGCTGAAGATTTCATTAGGAGTGATTTGTTGGAAACTTGTTTTCTCTACAAAATGTTTGAACAATTGAAGACACTGTAGTTCTTCCAATATCCATGATTTAAAACATGGTCCACAATTGTTGCACTTAATTCATTCTGGGACAAACGGCATGCCCTCTACATGTTCATCTGTGCCCTCAGCCTTACCCCTCTACACAACGCAGTCTTACCCCTCTACACCACCCAGTCTTACCCCTCCTCTTGGTTGTTTACAGCCTTGTCTTTCCATTGTGAGGCTTCATTTACACTGCAGTCTTTTGTGTCTATATATATGTTTGCCAATTACAGGTTCATGAGATGCACCTCTGACCTATGTTTGAGATCACTAGATGATCTGAGCGTTCACAAATTCCCTTAACTGTAAGCCAATATTCACCTGAGAACAATTTAATCAATTTAGGATAAATTACCAAAATTTTACAAAAAGGTTTTTTAAAAGTGTAAAATAAATGTACAAATTATGCCTGAGAGATTATGACATGTTAATCGCTTTTGCATATAATGACCTAAAGCCTAAATGTTTTTGAGCGTAAGACAATTCAACAGACAGTAGAATAAATTTTGACATAAGCAATAGATAAAGTAAAAAAACACAACAACAGAGAATTGTCCATGACCATTTGCATTTGCAAAATGTGAAACATTTGTGCATTGAGAAATGCAATCATGATGTGTACAAATGACATGGAGATGTGGAGATTGAACAGTTTTGAGAATTTCTATTCTGATCTGAGAAATTACCCAAATCCACTGAGAACATCTAACGTTGCACAATCTCCACCCACAGAGGTAGCCTTTGCATTCGGAGAGGGCGACAAAATCCCACACACAGGGTCGGCGTAATCAGGGAAGCGAAGTCGCCGCAAATCAAGGAAAACCGTGAGTTATGATTACATTTCCGCAATACAGTGGGCTGTAAATAACGTGCGGTTATGCAGTTGAAACAATTGTTTGCGAGTTTGGATTCGGTAAAGTACACCGAAGGCGCCGTTTTCACGCTGGGTGCCAATATTTATGCTATGAACTGATGTTCAGAGTCAGCTACGCTGTCACTAAGGGTGTGCAGCGGCTAGGTTGCTGAGGCTTTGCTTACAAAAAATAACGTGACAAATACAAATCTGTGACTGAACTTTGGGAAATTATTGCACGTTAAAAGTTAGCAACGGATGGCTCAAATTAACATAACTATAGTATCAGGATGACGGTGCGATTTCAGTACGTTACCGCCCCTAGCGACCTCCTCCTATCCTAATGTCTGTAGTATAGGCGCGTAACACTTCCGTTTAAATAATACACGTGTAAGCCTTGTTAGCTTTTCTACGGTCACGTCTTCGAGAGATTTTTTGTATGTAATGTTTGACACATCTTCGAAAGAAGCTCTATTAGGCTCTGCAACATTAGGAGTGATCCTTATAGCCGGTTATTACTATGGTAAGTAACGCTAGGACGTGTTGACGTCTTTTCAGTTAATACGAACAGAAAGTAAGTTCTGCTTCCAGTTTTTTTTCAGTTAGTGATATGCCTCAGTCTAATATGATTTTAAAATGTTGCTCCTTCGTGAACAAATCTGTTGGTCGTCTAAAGAACGTGTGAAAAAGAAAGAAATTAAAAGAAAAGAAATTAAATTTTAAAGTGAACAGCTGGACTTAAGCCTACATAAGAACCGCGTGTGTGCATTGAGGTTCTGCTCTGTGACTAATTTTGCATTGTCTTCTTCTATTCCCGAAGGTACATGCAGCGGCAGAAACAACAAAATGTCTAATCTTAAGAGTCACGTTGGGAACAAGGACAACCCCTTGATGCAGTATGTCCTCAACCACTCTCTGAGGGAGCATCCCGCTCTCAAGAAACTGCGGCTGGTAATTAACTCGTGACTACTGCACACAACAAAGAGATCATGCTGGTTTATATCCTTCTAACTGCCTGGTTAATACATGCTGGTGTGGCTCTGACAGCATTGCAAATGCTTCTTTTTCTCCTCCTAGAAGTTGGCAGTTTGTTTATTGCCAGAACGCTGAGGTGGATTTTTCGTAGTCACGTATCCTACATTTACAGACGACACGCGAGTGGACCGTGAATGACGAGGCATGATGGACAGAGAACTAACACTTAATACATTAAAAGGCAGCGGAAATGACAAGGACACAAAACTAGACCAAACACAAGAGTACAACTAATTGTTACATACACTGACATGAACAAACACACAGGAAGCAAGGAACAAACCACACACGAATATGACTAACAAAACATACATGTATTGCCAGGCACAATACCCCAATAAGCTAACGCCCTAAACACGCGACCAAGCATAAGCTCAGGGAACCTACACAGGCCAAACAGACATAAACTACAGACAGAGCAAGAACTACATAAACGACAAGGACATTAAACCTCAACTCGAAGACTAAATACCAAACAGAACTAAGAGAACGTACTCAAACAAACCCATAACATAAACCACGCTTAGAGAACACAGAGACCAAACATGAACTGAAAACCTAAAACACTACGAACCTGAAAATGGAACAGAGAGACTTTAACCATACACAAACACAAAGCTAATCAAAACCACGAAACACAGATAAGGCTTGAATACCGTGCACTTCGAACTAGGCGCTAAAGAACCGACAATGATTCCCGAGGGTATAGTCTGGATATAGGGTATATATGGAACAAATCAGGTTCCAGTTCATTCACCTCAGCAGGTCTCTTGTGTTTTTGTTACGGAGATGTGTTTTCACTTGAACCTGCTAATGCCCTTGATCTTTGCTGTTGGATATTCATGTTCCACTTCAACATCAACAAAAGCAAACCTTTCACCACGTGCAGTGCCATGTCCATGTTTTTATTTGTGTGCATGTATGTGCATTTTGCAGATGACTATGGAGCACAGGTGGAATGCCATGATGGTGGCATGTGAGCAGTCACAGTTGATGGCAAACCTGCTGAGATTAATCCAAGGCAGAAAGGCCATCGAGATCGGTACGACCACACTACATTTCTATACTCCCTCTGCTCATACATCATTACATTGTAACTACAAACCATCATACAGACAGCCTGAAGGATGCTTGTGTGTGCTGCAGGTGTGTACACTGGTTATAATGCCCTAAGCATTGCTTTGGCACTACCTGAGGATGGTAAAGTCGTGGCATGCGACGTGAGCGAGGAATACGTGAATATGGGCCGACCCTTCTGGAAAGAGGTGAGCTCAGCTTACACTGAAGGTGCAGCCTTTGAACCCCGTTATTCTGAAGGGGAATTCCATTTTCTGCACACTGCACACCTCAGAACATTTCTCTATTATAATTGTGGTATAAAAAACGGCTTTTGTTTTTCTGAGTCATCTTCAACGGACTCAGATTTTTTCTTTGTTGTTTACAGCTGTCAGAGGTAAACGGGTATGGACAAAATAGGGTGCAGTACAGCCTATAATTGGGACACTTCTTATATAATAAATCAAATAATTCCAGAAGGTAGACCACAGCCATAGCAGAATGTCTTTTAACAATAATTAGACAAAACCACAAGAACATTTTAACCTTTCATACAAAAATCAGGATTTCTAATTGGAGTATCAGACCTATTCCCAATGCAATTAAGTCACGTGACATGTGAGAAGTCTATAGGCGTCAAGTGTAAACAGTTCAGGCAGGTGATGGATTGGTTATTCTTTTGCTGGCAAATTGTGGCTGCCATAATTTGAAAACATTTGAAATGACATTTTAAAAGAGTATTGTAATGTATTTATATTCGAGTATTACTGTCGGGAGTATTGTTACTGACCTTTTGCATTTATTTGCTACATTTTGTGGTTAGGTCCAGTATGATATCACAAACCACAGTGACAACCACACAATCAAATAATTAAATTTTTGAACTAATTCAGTGTATATGCTATTTATTTGGCTAGTTTATACTGCCTACCATCTGTCCAGCATTCAATAACGTTATTACCATAAACTTGTTTTATGTTTCATGTCAGCTTCGGGGTTACCAGGTACATAGATTTGGATTCAACAACAGCAACAGTAGGCAATGGACGCCATCTTCTGGGCTAATTATGTAACTGTCATCCCTGTTATACTATAGAAATAGAACCATAAGCAGATATTAATTAACCCTTAATTTAAAAGTATAAAAGGAGAATATATACATATATTATATGAGTTGTGTTTAAAAATATGAGTTAAGCACAAACTCTTTATAGTAGTTTTTATCTCCATGCATTGGCAACATTTTTTTCCAAATCAAAACATGAAGAGAAATGTATATAATGTGTATAATTTTGTTACTTTACAGAAAGTAACAAAAAAATGAATGTTGGGCTGTTAAAAAAAAATAGCAGTGTCTGTATTTGTCTTTACAAGCTCAAAATATGTACTCCTTTTTTTATGATTTAGCATTCCTGTGAATCACTAACCAAATATTTAGGTGAATAACCAGTTTTTTAGAACTGCTTCACATCTGTGTTGTATAACTTCTGGCACCTGGTTAACTGGGGGGTGGGGGTGGCGAGTGTAAATTATTAGCTGTGAAGACAGTCAAATGCGCATTTTCCACTACGCCGGTTTTAAAAGTATTAGCGGCTCGCTAGGCTTGTAAACAAACCGCGCACCACGAAAATGTAGCAGTGTGTCGCCCCGTTTGTGCAGGTGAGCCCGCGGACCGGCTGGGGAGCCGCATGAAACCAGGCAAAGAGCCGCGGGCTGGCCACTCCTGTTCTAGCGGATGAAGGTCCGCGGATCAAATTTTGTTTGACTGGAACCAAAATTTTGCTAGTTTACCGGTGTGTTTAGGGTTGTTGTCTTGTTGAAACACCCAGTTCAAGGGCGTTTCCTTTTCAGCGTAAGGCTACATGACCTGTTCAAGTATTCTGATATATGCAGACTCGTCCATGATCCCTGGTATGCGGTAAATAGGCCCAAAACCATAGTAGGAGAAACATGCCCATATCATGATGCTTGCACCCGCGTGCTTCACTGTCTTCAAAGTGTTTGGGGGGCGTCTGACAAACTGTCTATGGCCCTTGGACCCAAAAAGAACAATTGAACTTTCATTAGTCCACAATATGTTTCTTTATTTCTCTTTGGGCCAGTTGATGTGTTCTTTGGCAAATTGTATCCACTTCAGTACGTGTCTTTTTTTTAACAGTGGGACTTTGCGGGGACTTCTTGCTAATAGATTAGCTTCACACAGGCGTCTTCTAACTGTCACAGTACTCACAGGTAAATCGAAACTGTCTTTGATCATCCTGGAGCTGATCATTGGCTGAGCCTTTACCATTCTGGCTATTCTTCGATCCATTTGAATGGTAGTGTTGCATTTTCTTCCATGTCTCTCTGGTTTTGCTCTCCATTTTAAAGCATTCGAGATCATTTTGGCTGAACAGCCTATTATTGTCTGCACTTCTTTATAAGTTTTACCCTCTTCTATCAACCTTTTAATCAAAGTTCGCTGCTCTTCAGAACAATGTCTAAAACGACCCATATTTCTTAGGCTTTCAAGGAGAAATGCATGTACAGCATGTGCTGGCTTCGCCCTTAAATAAGGGCCACCTGATTCACACCTTTTTCCTCACAGAATGATTGTGCTCACTAATTGAACACCACACTGCTATTATTTTGAACACACCCCTTTCAATTAATTATTCAAATACACAGACTCAATAGCATGTATGTCATGAATGCTGAGTCTGTTGGCTTTCTAAGAATCTACTGCACCAACTTGTAAATTGTTTGTCATGTGGTAATATAATTTATAATTAACCTTGATTAATCTGGTTAGTCATATTGGACTGCTATTATTTTGAACACTATTGTACAACTTCCAAAAAAGATATAGACAAAGGAAAACAATACTAGCTAGAAATAATGTTCTTCATCCGAAACTTCAAAGGCTAATATTAGCTTTGATTATTTGGAATTTTGCGTAGTTGTTTAATTCTTAGGATTTGGCAAGCTGATAAGCTGATTTTTACAAAAAAAATTAATTAATATAGTTTGAGATCATCCATTTGTCTAAATCTGAGACAGAGAGATCTGCGTTTAAGTGTCCTGATGTTGCAAGCATGTGACTTATTAGCTAGCTAGAAACGTTTTCAGATAAAGGCTGTTCTAAAATAGCATACTCCCATTTTTATGACGGAAAGATAAGTACTTTCACACTGCAAAATGTAACAAAATAGGTTTGCTTAGAGAACCAGGATGCCGTAGATTTGCCAAGAAGGCTTGCTAGTGTGCTGTAGAAGACATATTGCTACTTACAACCCATCATGCACTTGGATAAAAGCGAGGTGGGGTTAATGTATCTGTTGTTGGCTACGTCCGAAATGCCGTACTTCCCTTCTATACAGTACGCCAAAGCAGTATGCAATAAAGGGTAGTAGCTATGTCTGAATATATAGCATGCATTATGCAAAAAGTACCTGGATGGTATTCTGAATTGGGAGCCATTTTGAAGTAGGCTATATGATTGCAGCACACTGTCCTATCCCATGATTCAACTGGAGCATTTACCTATGATTGTGTGATGTCATGTGTCATATGACATAGGTAAAATTGCAGACTTAGTATGTCCGATGTTGTATGCATACTGTCCAGTCGCCTACTGAAAGAACGTACTGCTTGAGTTGAGCAGAACATACTGCATTGAAATCTAGTGAATACTGCTTATGTACGGCATTTCGGATTGAACTGTAGACTTTGAGAGTGTGTTGAAGGCTGCCTGGTGTAGTAGCTAGAGCACCCATTTAACCTTCCCAAGTGATAGTCTCTGTCACAGAGATTCTTAGCTTGTAGGCTTTCTGTATGACGGACTAGCATAGGCTTTTTTGGTGGTTGGATCATTGCTTACAGCAAATTGCTGTAATTGTTTTAGGGTCATTAAAGAGATACAAATCCAACACTCTTGTTTCTTGTCTCAGGCTGGTGTTGAGCACAAAATAGACCTACGGCTGCAACCAGCACTAAAAACTCTGGGTAATACATGAATTTCATCAATTTAAAAGTTAAGAACTGTGAACTAATTCCCTGTGCTAATATTTCTATATAGCACTGTGCATTTGAAAATAAGATAATGGGGTGGTTGATCGATTTACACTAGAATTGTGGTCTTGCTTCCAGACGAGCTGTTGGCTGCAGGGGAGGCAGAAACATTCGACTTTGTTTTTATTGACGCGGATAAGACGAACTACGACAACTACTACGAAAAGTCTCTGCAGCTGCTGAGGAAAGGAGGCATCATTGCCATCGACAACGTGAGTGATCTCACCATGATGTGTGCACACTCGCAGAGAGGTTGATTTTCTGCTGTTTCTGATCCTAACACTGACCAGGACACCATTTATCTGTAATGCTGCTTCTTGCTCTGATTACGCACATTCTTTATGTGGTTAGTGAAGCGGTCCCAGTTCCTTATCGTCACCCTCAGGCTCCATGCTCAGGTACAGGGAGTAATTGCAGTGTCCCCTGTGCTGCTGTGAGGGATCATGTGATGTGACCTCTGGCTTCAGGTTCTGTGGAGTGGGAAGGTCCTGAACCCCGGAGAGGATGACCTGGACACCCAGAGTATCGACAAGCTGAACAAGAAGCTGCACAGAGACGTCCGAGTGAATCTCAGCATGCTGACTGTAGGGGACGGCCTCTCATTAGCATTCAAACTGTGAACCACCAATGGTGGCACAGCAAATACTGCCACTAACATTTAAATACTATGGCATTGTATAGTGTAGTAGTATTAAGTGCAGTCACGCCATAACGATACTGTTTCAGCACAGTTACCATACAAGAACCCCATGATCTGCATACAAGTCTCTTTTTCCCCGCACTAATCTAATTCAGCTCATCAGTTAATTATGAAGTCTGTTACATTAGGAAACTGAATGTGTGCAGTTCATTGGGAGTCCAAGACTCACTGATCTTTTGGTTTAATCTCTGAAGTGCCATTAAACATACTGAAGCAATGTACTTTACAAACCTCAATAGGACTGATAAGAAATAAGCTGAAACCTGTTAAGACTGTGACTTAGCTGGTTAGCATTTGTTTATTTCAGTAACTTGGACCAGAGTAATACTGGCTTATTTTTTTCTCTCTCTTTTTATGGTTATGTTGAATTGTAGATTTAAAAATAGTTGCAAAAATGTTTATCAGGCAAGAATAAAACATTATTGCCTAAACATTTGTAATCACCAGCTTGGAAAACACTATGTCTGATTTTAAAGTAAACAAACTGGAATCATGAGTCATTGGTTTTGGGATATAATTTCTCACACTTGTGTAATTTCTGTCCACATTTAAATACCTGCAGAAAACACACTCTTTCTGGATGCACCAAACTAAGTGTACCTATCAGCTTGCATACACTCATTACTGATAATTTGAAATTGGTTGAATGCACACTGTGCAGTCCATCAAATAGGAATGGTGGCTGGTTATTACCAGCTTCAAAACATTTTAAGGCAAACAATGACAGTGAACAGTGTTACACAGTTTTGTCTTTTTGGACATGTATGAGCTAGGAAGGCTCTAAGACTGGATTGTGATGATTTCATTCTCACTAGTAACCTGCTGTATGTTCTGAGCTAAAACAGTTTTAAATGGTTCACTACATAATTGTGTGTGTGTGTGTCCTAGATTGAGATGTCTATTAAGAGATTAACTTTATTTCATGGGGAGTTGGCTGTTTTTCAGATGCATACAACTCTGAAAATCAGACACGTTGGATATGGGAAGTTCTGGAATCACTTCATCAAGAGGATCATGAAAACACATTTGGAATTACATGAGACTGGAACTCTTGAGACTATTTTAGTGGTAGATTCATGAAATACGCCAATGCCAAACAGAACTGGTCTGCATGATTCTGATCTAATTTTTTATTCCACAGCAGGTCTATATATGCTTCAAATGTTAACATACTTAAGTATCCATTTATTAAATATGGTTAGGTTGACGTTCAGGCTGTCCTTTACATTTGTCCAATATGGATGGGTATCTTATCCTTGACAGCAAAATGGGTCTAATGGCTCACTGAACATGCAGAAATCTGGGCGGTTTCTGTTAACTTTGGACAGATTCCCAGCTTTTTCAAGCTGTGTGCTTCAGAACATCCGTTATTGTCTGGGCTCAAGCCTCTGTTAATCTGAACATTTAATGTCACTCTCCTGTTGCTTTAATCACCTATGACTCTTGGACACTTGATCTTTTCACATTCCTATAAGGATGTGTTCAGCTTAACAAAACCCTCAAATATCATAATTGGAACTTATCATGTGATTCAAAAGAAAAGCTCTCTCACAAACTTGGTTCAACAACAAAACTCTAATATAACCCATTGGTCCAGCCTCCATTTACTCAAACTCAATGGAATTTTACTGGTGGAATCACAGCTGTCACCTGGTCACAAAAAAGCAGGTAACCCTAACAATAAACATACACAGTGCATCTTCAAGCTCTCTCTCACAAATACACATTTACCACATTACAAATATCAAGCCACTGCTGAACTAGAGCCAATGTTAGAAGCATCTTAGCTAGGCTAAGAACTTGACTAATGCTCAGACTCACAGGCAGTTTGCAAGGTGGTTATAGTATCTACCTGTCAATCAATTTCTATATAACAGGACCACTTCCAGGTTCAGTTTCAGATTGCTAAGTTTAAGGACTGTTTATTACTGATCATGTGCTTGACTTTTATTTTGACAGAACTCATCTGGAATGGATGAGTGTGTAAGGAGAGACTCTACATTTGGCATTTTGCAAACTAAACAGCAAATACTGGGTACACACAAGGTCAGTGCCAGCATGGTAAAACTGAATGGCTAGTGCTTATAGATGCACATGCATCACTATAGAAATGCCTTGATAATAGACCAGAGGGCATCAAATGTATGCCTACCGTATGTAGCCTATGTAACTTTAGCATGCCTTGTGGTAGTGTTGGTAGTCCACTGTGATTTCTTTATGCATAAAAGGAAAGCAACTAAATGAGCTACAGACAAGTTTTCATCATTGAAAATCTATTTAATGGTTGTCTGAAGACTTATGGGTAAAACAAACGAAAAAATGTAAGCAAGAACAAATCTCATCAGATTTAAAACAGGAAAAATATGGGATGTGACTTCTTCCCCACAAAAAAGTACATAATATTCTCAGCAGCAGCAGACTATAGGCAAATCACTTATCCTAAATGGAGGTCTATATTAAATAAAGGTAAGAAATGACAGTAGTTCACTCAAGTTCTTCTTTTGTGAGTTTTACTCTATATGAAAATTCTTATTACAGACCATTTTAAGATTTATAGGGCCTTCTGTTTCATCAAGCACTTATCACGTAGGCATCGGTGCGCAAGGTAAAATATGACCAACACGAATATGCTTTCACTTGAATCTGTTCTTTAATGGATAAGGAGTCATGGATGCTGGGTGCTTGCTGTAGCGTTTCTATAAAGCCCAACCAAAGTACAAAGTGATCTACAGCTGGCATTTCTACATACGACTTCAATTTCATTTGATTTAATGCACACTTGGGAGAGCACTACAGAGATCCAAAAAACAGTTTTCTGTGAGTACGAAAACCCTATGAAGCCCCGCAGGAGGGAGTGTATGCAAATCTAAAAAGGTGCAGAGATATAATCCACAGAGCAAGCTGTAGCAAGAACACCAAGAGGAAACAGAAAGGCACAGCCACAGAAAAGCAGCGATAATGTGCAAACCATACAACCTTTTTCTTTAAAAGCAGAGAGGACCATAATTCTCTACAACACAAAGGGAATTTTACATTCAGAACACCTTAATTACGCCATTAGGTACCGGGCCGCACAAAAGTAATAAGGTGCAAAGCCAAACTCTGTGATGCAGGGTGGCCACGAGTGAAGAAGTAAGCACAGCCAGTTTGAGGAAGGCTGCAAGAGGGCGTGTACTTGAGAACTGCGCAAGAACACGTGTGGAGCACTGAGGGGCTTTGATGTCTGCATGAACCTAACACAGATGACCCAGGTGCCTTAGATATCCAGCCTCTCTTCAGAACGAGAGACAGACAGAGGGAGATACAGGTGGGTAGGTGGTGGTTGAGAGGGCAGGACAGTGCAGTATGCATTGGGGGGGAGATTGCGTTGCTTATGCCTCCAACTCCAGCCCTAGACCCAGTTTATGGCCTCCAGAGTTGATGGACCTTCCATCTACCAGTGCCGAGAGTGTCAGCTTTACCCCTACACACACACACACACACACACACACACACGGTTACAGCTCATACTCAGTACTGTACCCTCAGTAGGTCACTTAGGGCGTACTCACACTAGGCTCTGTGATCCGGGCCCGGGCACGGTTGCCTGCCGAAGCACGGTTCGTTTGGCTAGTGTGAGCGCTCCAACCGTGCCCGGGCCCGGATCAGTTAACTGCTCGGGCCCGCTTGAAGAGGTGGGCCAGGGCACGATTCATGTGGACTCGGGCACGGTTCGCTTCTAGTGTGAGCGCTATCCGTGCCCGGGCCCGCTTGGTGCCTCGTCTGATTGGTTCATTTCGCTGGAACTCAAACATGACGTCAGTGATGCGATGCTCACGTTAAACAGTCATAGCGGCAAAGCGATTAGCAGACAATCGTTGTGTTAAATTATCGATAAATCTGTGCTTGCACCGTGTTTCTGCACTCCCAAAACAACTCCAAAAATACAATAAAAAGAGAATCGTGAACTCCATAGTGTTGTGCGAGCGCGCTTTTTTCCAAATAAAGCGGCGTTGTGATGACGTAAGCGTGCTCGGGCCGGGTTGATAAAGCCAGTGTGAGTGCAGGCCAGAGGGGGAGTGGGGAGGGGGGATAACCGGGCCCCGGCACGGAACGAGCAAACCGTGCCTAGTGTGAGTACGCCCTTAGTATGTGCTCATAAAGATAATTTTGCACGATTCTGGGTTTTACAGTAGAAAAAAAAATGTAGTAGAAAGGTGGAAAAACTCACCTGGTCTTAGGGTCTGTGTGTAGCCCACTCCAACCAGACTGGAGTTATTCACTTTAGCCTACAGAAGGCAGAGGGGTGGGTCAGTACAGCAGCAGGGTGGAGATCCTTGTTGCTTAATGCTAGTTGAAGGAGGAACCTCACAAGCTACATGGAGCTTTATTATGCTCTAAGACACACAATGGGTTTACATATGTGTGTGTAACACACTTATGAAAGTGTGTGTGTTAGACTGATAGAAGCATAGGAACTGAGCTGGTGTATGTTATACTATGGCACTGGACTGTGTGTGTGTACAAGATACTCACATTGATGGAAGCGTAGGGATCGAGCTGGTACTTGGCTGCTATACCGAAGCGTGTGCTGTTGCTGCCAGCCGTCCAGGCCAGATTCACCGCTGTCTCCAACTTATCATTCACCTTCTGGTAAATGGAGCCTCCAAACTCAGAGCCATCATTCCTACACACACCACACACACACACACACACACACACACACACACACACACACACACTTACCATCTTGGTACATTCTGTTTTGGGATTTTCCTTTCCAATTTTTTCTCCCTAATTATATCCAATTCCCACCTGTCAGGTAATTCTTCTCTGTCACCTGCCAACTGCCAACCAGGGATTGTGAGGGCTGTCACATGATTCCTCTGAAGCACACACACACACACCTAATCACCGCATCTTTTCTAACTGTGGCTCTGTCAGAGGCTGGACATACACATTCTAAGAATAGCACCCAACCCTTTCTGATGTGTGAGCTCAAAGACAGCCATGATTGGTCAGTGTCACTGTGATTGACAAGGGAGAGTATGTATCCCACACCTCCTCCTTGAAAGAGGAGCCAATTTGGATGTGAGCAGATAGCTGCAGCTAATCATCCCAAATTCCCAGTCTGGTCACCCTGCCCATCAGGGTTGGTGAAGTTTGATATGGGACTCTCACGAATCTCCAACCACAGAGCATCCTTTACAATGCACCCAAACACCTCACCCAACTAACCAGTGGGTGGAAGGTGCCTTCTGGACCAGCTTTTTGTGTGCATGAACACTCACACATTGGTGTGCAGCTGGAAGTCTCTGGTCTTGTAGCCCACAGCAAAGTTGTTGTGCGTCAGTCTGGACTTGGCAGAGTCGAAGGTCATCTGGTAGCCAGCAAGCCAGCCTTCGTAGCCGAGGACACCGGCGGCACTGATGGCTGGGCCAGCGAAGTCGAAATCGACATCACAGCCCACGTTCACATGCTCACACTTGTAACCCGTCTTCACCTTCCCACTCTTCTTTCTGCCATAGAGGAGAGGCATCAGTTCAGCTCCTCACTCGAGAACTACAAGAATTACATGTAGTTAAAACAGGTCAACAGAATCAAATCACATGTCTCAAAGAACAAATGCTCCAAGATGTTCACTCTCATTTTACCCAAGAAAGTGGACAATCTCAACTTGGAGAATTAATGTCCAGTGTTTACAATATCCTGAACACGTTTTGGGTTTGACGTCAGAGGTTGGTGTTGAATATGTCTTATATACACCTCCATGTGTGCCGCCTTACCCTGTGTTTGGAGAGAATGTTGTGTCAAATGTCAACTTGAGGCCCTTGGTGATCTATAAAGGGTAAAGCAGTTTAAACAGACCCCGTTTAGCAAATTAGAAAAACTCAGACATCATGCAACTCTGTTTTTGTGCATCAGTGATGTGTGTCGTCAGCTAACGTGAATCTGTATCTGATCCTGGGGTAGGTATATTCTGGTGTGTGTATCTGATCCTGGTGCATACACTTCTACACACACACACACACATATATATATATATATATATATATATATATATATATATATATATATATGGAGAGAGAGAGAGAGAGAGAGAGAGAGAGTGTGCATATACTTCTATGTGCATGGATATCTACACACACGTCTATACGTACGTACACACCTGGTCCTCCACAGTGATCTCTGTGCCGAGCGTGTTGTCCGTGTTCCATTTCTCGGTGAACGTGAGACCATACTCATCCCATTTGTACTTAGTCTCCAGGTTCCCCATCACTTTGCTCGTGTCCATGTTGGACGAGCCGCACGTCTTGAACTCCTGATGGCATTCAGGGTCAAAACAAGAACAGTGAGCCTAGGGGTTAAAGGGCAACAAAGCCAGTTTATAGATCTACTGTTTAAGACCTACCACTCCATTGGCTGACTTGGTCTTCACATCAAGCTTCACCAGCCCAAAACCTACCAGGAAAAAGAAAAAGAAAATTTAGAAGTCGAAGTTGAGGATAGCTGAGTAAAATGCATAGCACTCTTCCTCCATAAGGTGAAAAGAGTTCTATTCTTGAATTATTAATGAAAGCTCATTGAAGTGAGTTCTATTGTAATGTGTGGCATGCTTACTAGCTCTCATGCACAGGTTTCTCCTCACACCCTGTATAGCATGTACTGTTTCATAGACACTCCTAAAAAGCAGTTGTGCTTGCCCAGATGAAGCACCACTGTTATCCCTGTTCTAAAACAGAAGCCTTTATTCATCCACACACTGATCAAGCCCCCTGCAGCAGAGAAAGCAGAGTGGTCTCCACAGTGAGGTCATAGTGAGGTCGGTAGTGGTGGATGAACAGCAAAGCCATTACCGTATCCCTTATTGAAAATGTCCCTTGCAGATTTGCCAAGGTCAGTGTATGCTGGAGGAACAGCCATTTTAGCTGGAAAGCACAGGGACATAAAAGAAGTGAGCATTTCTTACATGTTTCACAGTGACAGACTCTCCCTGTAACATACTACAGTTCTGAGACAGACATTGCAGCAACCGCAAAGGTGCATGAAACAAGCACCTTCTGTCACACGCCTTTTCTATTCATCATCCCTTCAACTTTTCATCATTCTGATGCACTTTCGGTTGGGGTCAATGTGCAGTTTCCTGAAATTACTGAATAAATTCGTCCCATTCTGTACTCGTGAGTCCAACTTTTGCAACCTTAGAAGCTGTCAGAAGATTTCTTCTCGAACTATACAGAGGCCTGTTGAGGGAATTGTGCTACGAGATAAGCGGAACATTTTGTAACAACGTATTGTAACATTAATGTAAAGGTAATTAGCTAGCTAACCTACCTAGCTTTATGTACCTTGTAGCTACAATAAACTACTTTGCTACTCGCAAAGCGGGGTCAGTATATTTGCATCGTGGTCTATACCTTAATTTTGACCACAACTGTCAGAACATGCTGAAACCAAAGAACAAACACCACTGATGTCGACACATCTAGTTATCAAATTTAGCTAACGGAGCTAGTTAGCTGGATTTGCAGCACTACACTCAGTTTAATTAAATAATTAGCTAAACAAAATTACCAAATTAAAATAGACTAAATGATGAATGGAGGAAACGAGGTTTACAAAACGACTAAGTGGTTATGCATAAGGTGAATTACGCCTGTCGGATCCAATAGGCCGTCGATCCCCGCAATTAAAGTACATTTAGTTGCAGCTGCTACACTAGTTATTTGCAGCTAAATGTAATTAACCAGACACGGTGACAGGACGACAGGTAAAGTCCTACCTGTAATTTTGTTAGGTAGGTTATACTACAAGTCGCCAAAGTTAATTCTGTAGCAGGCGCCTACGGTGATTCACCGGCTGGAGGGTGATGTGAAGGAGACGCGGCGCGTCTATATGACGTCGGCGCTGGTGCCGTCACGTTGGAGTGTCGAAAGGTCCAACATGGAAGTCTACTAGATAATATTACACAACCCTAGAGACTGCTGTTTTTTATGTTGTAATGGTCTTTTTTTTTTTTTTTTTTTTGCTTTACTTAATAACAGCAATTATAAAACGCTTGTCTAAAAATTACAATTGTAACTTATCACTTATATATATATATATATATATATATATATATACATACACACACACACACACACACACACATTAAAATTCATCATTTGCTTATGTCAGAACAGGCACTGAAACTATCTATGCCAAAAACAGTGCATTAGTTCAGGGTTAGTTCCTTTATAAATTGTCCAAAAGGAGCACTTCTGTTTTTTAACTAGTGTTTAAGACATGCAATATTGTTTGAGAAACTACAACTTAACTTGGACATATTTAAAACGTTCAAATATTAAAACGGTACACTGCACTTGATAATGATTCCACCACTAGGGCACGTACACGTTCTGTTCGGGGTTGCTGTTCTATAGTGTGTAAAGACTCTCTCTCTCTCTCTCTCACCCTTGTGAGGGTCCTAGAGGGTGCATGGGAGTTCACTCAACCAGTCCACATGCGTTTTGTGGATTTAAAGAAGGCATTCAATTGTGTCCCCTGGGGATTTCGCTGGGGGGTGTTTCAGGCCCGCTGCTACGGGCTATCCAGGACCTGTACAAATAGAGAAGGATCTTGGTAAGTCAGACTGGTTCCCGGTGGGAGTTGGATTTCGTCAGTGCTGCCTTTTGTCACCGATTCTGTTCATAACTTTTAAGGACATAATTTCTCGCTGTAGCCAAGTGGCGGAGGAGGTTCGGTTTGGTGGCCTCAAGATTCCGCGTCTCCTTTTTGTGGATGATGTGGTCCTGTTGGCATCATCGAGCCAAGACCTACAGCTCTCACTGGACCAGGTTGCAGCCGATTGTGAGAGGGCCAGAATGAGAATCAGCGCCTCTAAAACTGAGACCATGGTACTCAGTCGGACAAGGGTGGAGTGCCCTCTCTGGGCTTGAGCTCGGGATTGAGTTCAAGTATCTTGGGTTCCTTTTCATGAGTGAGGGAAGGACGGAACGAGATTGACAGGTGGATCGGTGCGATGGCCGCAGTGTTGCGGACATCGTACTAGACCGTACTAGACCGCCAAAAGGCAAAGCTCTCAATTTCCTGTTCGATCTGTGTTCTGACTCTTACCTATGGTCACGAGCTTTGGGTAGTGACCGAAAGAATGAGATTGTGAATACAAGCCGCTGAAATGAGCTTTCTCTGCAGGGTGTCCGGGCTCTCCCTTAGAGATATGATCCAGAGTACGGTCATCCGGGAGAGATTAGAAGCAGTCGCTGCTCCTCCATGTAGAGAGGAGCCAGTTGAGGTGATTTTGGGAATATGGTCCAGATGCCATCTGGGCATGTCCAGCTGGTAGGAGACCCCGGGAAGACCCAGGACACACTGGAGAGATTACATCTCTCGGCTACTGCCCCCGCGACCTGGCTAAGTGGAGGATAATGGATGGATGGATATATATAAAGAACTGCGAGACTTTAATCTTGTTTCACTTGTTCTAAACTAGATGTTAGCGTCACCACCATCCCATTTAATTTGAGAAATGCATTAATATGCATACATCGCTCTGACCCCTCCATCTACCTTCTCCTTCTATTTAACTCATTTGCACGCACGCACTTTCATATTTTATTGAGATTCACATACTCAATTTGACACCAGCAGGTACTGCGGTAGGACATGTATTTCACTAGTGTTCTCTCTTTCTCGCTCACGTTGCGCAAACTCACTTCAGAACTGGCATCTATATTTTCAGCCCCCAAAATAGTATCTATTCAAATGTAACTTTAAACTTTTTATTAGTGATATCAGATATACAATAATAACATATCAAACATGAATGTAACTACAAAAGGGGACTGTGCAGAGGTGGCATGTCCCAACACCTTGACTGAGGCCCAAGCCTTAAGGGGAGAGCCAAGAGGACCCATGTTGGAATCTTTAAGCACGGCACAAAGTTAGCTGAGGAAATTAGCTGGCAAACATTCCTTGGTGCATCATCCATTAGGTAAGGTTCACTGTGGGTAAACTTTTCAACAATAGCATACGCTTGTCCAGTTTCTCCCTTACATAACATTAAGTGGGGAAGTAATTGTTGTGCATTTCTGTTGGGGGTTGACTGTTGTATCCGGCACATTTACAAACCCACAACAAATAAATTACTTCATTCTATTTCTGTACATCTGTGCAAAAAAAACAAACAAACCTGATCTCCAGGGGACTTTCCTCTTTAAAAGGATCGGACAGATCGTTAACACACGTGAACTAGCTCACACATGTCCAATGATCTAACACCCTTACACCCCTGTCAGCTTAGCTCATAATTCATGTGCTAGAAGGAGAGGTAAGAGACGTTGACTGTAGCTCTCTGTAGTTGGAAACAGAGTTCTTAAACTGTAAACATTCTAAGACATAAGAGACTTTCTAAATAACACCAATAGATATCAACACAAGTCTCAAATACCTGTAAAAACAAAATCAAAACCTTTTGTATTGAAGAGATGAAACATGCTATGAAATATCATTGGCATTTGGAATGCTAATTAGGACAGAGCTTCCTTCTCATCCAAAATTTTGGCAGCTGATCACTTAAACAAATGGTACAAGAGGAAGGTGGGAAAGATGAGGGGGAAAAAAAAATCCAAGAAAAAAACCTACGTATCCTGAACACCACATCCATGTAAAAAACAAAATATCCCACAACGGTCTTTTGTAAGCATAAGAAAGTAGTCTAATACTGCTGAGCCAAATGGCAAAACCTTAATCACAGAGGCTAATCACAGAGATTAAACACATGACGATAGTCAAGGCCAACGCAAACATTGTTCAGACAACGAAAGTGTAAACTACAGTTCTGGAAGCATTAAATGTTTTATATTGCTTCAAAAGGTTTTTAAAATTATTTTAAGGTTAAAATCACTTTGGAAGAAACAAGGAATCCATTCCTCTCAAGTACTTTCTGCAGGATTACTGTACAGGGCTGGCCAAACCTAATAGTTTTGTTTTTGTCATATTGTTTCAAAAACCATTAAATGTTTATATAATGATTAGCATATAATGATATTTTTTGTTGTTGTACATTTGCTTTTTAGGTTTACTACAACCTAGTATAACATGGCAACTATAATTAACCTCTCAACCCACCAGTAGTGCTCAATAAAGGTGCTCAACATAAGATCAGTAGCTTCAGATTGTGAAAGTATGGTTTCATAATAGCAAAACTAGAAAGAAAAAAAAAATTGTACCTTTAAAACTAGTCAAATACTAATATGCAGTTCAGACTCAACATTTGCCCCCCCCACCAAGTACCTGTGACTACTTTTATCATTATCGTTACTAGTGTTTATATATATATATATATATATATATATATATATATATATATATATATATATATATATATATATATATATATATATATATATATATATATTAAAATGTGTGTATGAGCTGTTTCACTTTTACAAAGTGAGAGGAAAAAGATGGCTATTCTTGTCAAAATGGCAACAAATTAGGCTTATCATTAGGTCAGTATCTGTTGTATACTGCATGTATGTGTATTGTCTAGTGTGTGACTGATGTGCGCGTGTGTGTTTAGCCGATAAGTCTCCTGAGGAAGGTAGGTCTGGAGAAAGGCCAGCAGTACTCGTTGGGCACAGGCCCGTTAACATTGCACTCAAAGAAGGAGAACATGGGGAACCAGATGCGGGCGCGGCGGCTGTGCTGGTAGGCGCGCGTGTTGGCCAGTGTGTGGTAGTACAGGAAGAGGCGTGTGGTGATGTAGAAGGCGATGAAGACGTCGATGGAGTAGTGTTCGTGAGCAGCCAGGATAAAGAAGATGCCAAACAGGTTGAGAACCCAAGAGAGCGTGTGAATGAAGTTCCAACTCCTTGGTGTGTCTACAGGAGATGGAAAACATGGGAAAAACGACCCTTAGACAATGCCAGAGACACCATCCTGACATGGGAAAACTGATGTTTGATGGTTGATGTTTCCGCATTTGATACAATTCCAAAGACTTTAATTCAGCATCTGCAACACAGCTACATCAGAGACACTGTATATTTTACTGACCGGTACATCAACGGAGAAAGTTACAGAAGTCCAGGAAAGCAATAAACTTCTTATAATTATTGAATTAACAATGTATTTTCTTGTGATGAAGATATCAAATGGTTGTGTTTACACTTACTCAGGTAAGCTAAGACCTAACAGAACCTTCAAGAAACCAGAACTGCACTTTTACGAAGGGGAGAGCCTATGCAAGCTGTGGCTATATATACAGATTTTCAACAATAGGTACCACCTAGGTAGTGTCTAGGGCAGGGGTGGCCAACCCGTCATAGACCAAGAGCCACTTTTCTAACTGTGTTACGGCAAAGAGCCATATCGTACATGGGCGAGTGTAATCTGTTGAGCGGGGGGGGGGGGGGGGGGGGGGGGGGGGGGGTGTAAATTATTAGCTGTGAAGACAGTCAAATGCGTGTTTTCCACTACGCCGGTTTTAAAAGTATTAGCGGCTCGCTAGGCTTGTAAACTAACTGCGCACCACGAAAATGTAGCAGTGTGTCGCCCCGTTTGTGCAGGTGAGCCCGCGGACCGGCTGGGGAGCCGCATGAAACCAGGCAAAGAGCCGCATGCGGCTCGCGAGCCGCGGGTTGGCCACCCCTGGTCTAGGGTACCACCATAGGCTGTATTGATGATAGATACAATATTATAATAAAACTTTATATAATATCTCAATATTGTTGTTGCTATAAATTCAGTTCACCATGATAATCGTGTAGTGCATTTATGATAAAAATCACAGCCCAAACAGCCATAACGTAGTAAACAATGAGAACGTTTCTACAATGGTTAGTCCAAGTAAAGAGAGAAAAGGAGTTTCTCTTTTAATTCTGCATCCTGAGAATACGTGAGAATGTGATAATATGTGACTGTTTCCCCTTGTGTCAGCCCCTGATTAATGTAAAAACTCATGGATAAGGTCCAGCTTGTATGCCTAATTATGCATTTTAACACCGGAAAGGATAGAACTTGTACCCTAGAGAAAACCACTTTTGTTACTAAGTATCTCATGGCGGGACTTCTGTAGAAGGCTGATAACATATGGATTGGTGCTCTACACATTTAGTCATTTTTCACCCACTGGAGTGCGTGTGAGTGTGTGTGTACGCTCCAGAACACCTGCTACTCACATTCAGTGACAAAGAAGTTGAGCATGGTGAGGACCACAGTGTGACCACTGAACATGTAATCCCCACAGGTGTGTACTCCTGTCAGGGTCATGCCAAAGCCACTCCATATGGCCACCGCTCTCTGCAGCTTCGCCCACATATCACCGTACATCTAACACACACGCGCGCACACACACACACACGCGCACACGCACACACACACACACACCATTAAAATGGATATAGATAGTAAGTTATTTCATATTTAAAGTGCTGTTCCTTTTACCATTACTCTGATAAACAGTGGTTCTGATGACGAGTGTGTGCATTTATTTGTGTGCATGTACCTTGCCAGTGCACTGCAGGTGTTGTCCAGGGACTGAGAGTGAGGTCACAAACATGGTGACACAGCGCAGCATGAACACTGTTCCCATCAGACTACACAACCGTCGCAGAAGTATGGACCTACACACACACACACACACACACACACACACACACACACACACACACACACACACACACACACACACACACACACACACACACAGAGAGAGAGAGAGAACGGGTCAGGAATGATGCAGACACTGTACTCGTACTGCTCATCACAGGTCCGTGCATTCCCACAACCAGTCCGAGTGGAACACTTCTCCTCACATGCTCCTTGTGCTGTGGTCAAAACCAGCACATATTCACAGAGCAGTAGAGGGAGCAGTAGAGGGAGCAGTAGAGGGAGCAGTAGAGGGAGCAGTAGAGGGAGCAGCTCTCAGGGCGCTGTCAGTCACTTGCAGGCCAGTTGGGGATTTCACACACACACTGATGAAGCAGAACATTACCAGGCTGCAGGGTCCCTAGTCCCTGCGGCAGCATCTCATGAGCTCCAGCCAAGCAGCTCGGCAGCCCCAGGAGGACGTTCACTTAGAGGTTTGCACGTCATTGACCACAGCCAGGATGTGTTCTTAGGACTACAGGACTTAGTGTTTTCCTTAGAGGGCCTGTGGGGCTGTCTGCTCTCCAGATGAAGCTTCCTAAACCTTAGCCTTTCTCCCTCTTACAGGGTCACCTCTCATTCTGAGCAGTTCAACAGAAACTCAATAACAGGAAGACACACACACACGTGCGCATACACATCTGCTTTATGAAACTGATCCAAATGTACAAGAGCAGAAGCCCTTATACAATCGTTAGCTAGCTCCTCCCCCCACCCCCACCCCCTTGCACACAATCACCCTCAAGAAAGAAGCACATTCTGACTGCCAGACACACAGCAAGAACTGTGAACTGCGAGTGTGTATTGTATGATGTGTGTGTGCGTTTACCTATGCTTGTGTAGCAGCAGTACAAGTAACCAGATATTACAAAGGATGACTCCACATGCCTCTGCCATGGCGAAGGCCCAGGGAATTCTGGGTACACTGCAGACAGAAGAGAAACTATTATTTGCAGTTTTCTTTTTTTATGTATGGAATTTAATATGAACTTTATCATTGCACAGAACAGCTGGGCTGTGGTTATGAGTTTAATTTAATCTGTTACACACAGTAACACACAAACCCAAATGAGCTCTCCAACTAACCATATCTTTGGTTAAAATAAAGCAGACAAATTTTTTATCATGTCACATCATGAGTTCACCAATGGGGTTTAATATTTTGGCATATTTCACCATGTGGTTGTATAAAACAGTGTTTGTAGGGATAGAGCATAATTAAGGCTACTGTGCACAAGTTTTCCATCTTTTTACAGATATCTTGCATGCGAATGTAGAAAGAGATAAAATGCTAATTAAGTGAGCACAAATGACCCTCAGTGAAAGATGTGGTCTTTCATAGGCCAACAACTGCTGTTTTGTTTCATAATCTGTCACGGAGTGGTCAGAACAAATTGTCAAAGTCAAATTAGTTCTTTGTACCACAACAGAGACAAATAGACTTTTTAATGACACTGTGCGTTCCAGTGAGAAGTCGCTCTGGCGAGCAGCAGCTGAGTCACGGACAGACAGGTGTGCTCCTCTCACCCCTGTCTCAGTGCACCAGTCTCCCTGTTTCTCTACACCGTTTCACCTCTAAACAGTCACTCAAAAACTGCCCACAGAAGTCTGCCAAGGTTTTTCTTCAATATTGCATCAGCTACTTTACACGGTCCATCAACACAGGCAGCACTGAACTGTGTGCTCGTGTGAAGGTGTGTACGCGCACACACACACACACACACACACACACACACACACACACACACACACACACACACACACACACGTGTTGAATTGCTGTGCAGTTGTGGCCTACAGATCATTGGTTAGGTCTTTTTTTATTCACTTTTCAGTGATTCTGCTTGTGTAATGCTGTTGCTTGCAGTTTCTTCACTACAGGGCTGTTTTCTCCATGTCTTTGTGTGTGTGTGTGTGTGTGTGCGCGTGTGTTTTGCCAACCAACAAATAGTATGAAGAAATTTGTATTCACAATTTTCACAGCACACAGATAAATGCAATGTATTAAATTCCATCATCTGCTTATGTCAGAACAGGCACTGAAACTATCTATGCCAAAAACTAGTTGCATTAGTTGGTAGTGCATTAGTTCAGGGTTAGTTCCTTTATAAATTATCCAAAAGGAGCACTTCTGTTTTTTAACTAGTGTTTAAGACATGCAATATTGTTTGAGAAACTACAACTTAATATTTGAAAGTTTTAAACATGTCCAAGTTAAAACGGTACACTGCACTTGATAATGACTCCACCACTAGGGCACGTACAGGTTCTGTTCGGGGTTGCTGTTCTATAGTGTGTAAAGCCTCTCACCCACTTGGGTCACCCCCTCACCTACCCGGGTCACCCCCTCACCCACCCGGGTCACCCTCAGTTTCACAGGTTACCCTCCTGACTTACTCACTTACCTGTCCAGGAAAATGTCAGGCAGCGGAGGGTAGGTCCGCATGTCTGGCACTCGCTCATGCACAATTACCATGACGAAGGAGGTGAAGCCAAAGACAAGGACGACGTATACAGAGCTGAGGGCCGTTTTCCAGAACTCCGGGTCCAGACGCCGGCTCACGTGCTTGTGCTTGCCATTGCTGTACTGGCACTGTTCTGCCACAAGGGCGTCAGCCACGCTGTCACAGTCCCGCACAGAGTCACCATTACAAAGCCACTCTGGACCTGAGTGTACACACACACACACACACACACACACACACACACACACACACACACAATTGTAATACCCCAGTTATGTGCTCACTATAGTCCTTGAGGTTAACTGATGTCATGTCAATATACACTAGTTTTATGCATGCCTACATTCTGAACAAAAGGAAGCTGTTAACTAAAAGCTATGTGGAAATAAGCCCATAGCATCTTGTAGCCAGTGCTGTTTATTATTCATTATTGTCCACTTCTCACCCCAAATCGTAAACAGTTCCCAATCATCATCTAGACTGGGCTTTACGGACGATGAGACAGAGAAGACCTTTGTTTGATTCCAGCTGTGTAGACATCTGACAAAAACAAACACCCGATCTGGCTGGGGACCCTGAGGATGGACTACAAACACGAGATCTGTGCCTCCCCAAATGCATAAACATGATATGTCTAGCCAGCAAACGTTTCACAACGTCACTCACACAGACTGCAGTTAAAGCAAAGGGTTTGCTGCTTAGCTACATGTGAGCTAAGAATTACCCACAGATCAAAAGCCCTCACCCCAAATTAGACTCTCACTGCTGGAGACTAAATTTCAGTACGCTATTATTAGTGGTGGCATGACACCAAATTTTTTGTACCGATCTGATTATGTACTGATCTCATGCATTTGAATGTCACCCAACATTGATACTATTTTTTTCAACATCAATATTAGTTAATGAGAAACCACTAAAGAACTGTGTTTCATTTGTTGGGTCAAATTGTTTTGAGAGGAAAGTATTATGTATGAAAATTACAAATATAAGCAAAAACAAAACAACATCAACAAAAAAAAAACAACTAAATTTTGTTGTTTATAAAGAAAGAGCATGGCACATTGAATTTTGCCCTTCTATTGCCTTTCAGTCAGTGATATTTCATTGGTCATAAACTTCCTGGTTCTAGGTGATAGGACTATGGTTTGTCTACATTTTTAAATTACATTAATGAATGCAACTCTAATTCCACATAAAGCTAATATTGACCTTATAATCGATCTTGTGAATTTCAGCAGTAAATTTGCTCTACCCACTACACACCAAACACACAGTAAGTAGTCTCTCACTCACACTCAGAAATTTGATCTGACGATTCCTAGTTGCTATTTGGCCAAAGTTAACTTAATAGTTTGCTTAATTTCCATTAATGCACTGCTGCAAAACACTGCTCTACTCTTTTCAGGCTTTATTTTGGGTGGTCTTAAAGTTTCTTTTAAAAAATCTTAATCAGATCTAGCATTTTTGCTGACATCGACCCAATTCCAATACATTGGATTGGTGCTGTGTCTATAGATATTGGATATTTGTTGAATTTACGGTAATAAACTATAAAATAGCAACAGTAAAAGATCATACAGTAGAAAACAGTATATCACTAACTGATGCAATAGTTTACTTAAAAAAAATAAACAGTATATGAAATTAATTTTTACAGTCATATTATGTAGAAAGCACACATTTTTTATGTTAATTTCAATATTTTAGGTAAAATATATTGGAAAATTCCGTAATGTAGTAAACAAGGAATTACCCTAAAAATAAAAGAAATATTCAGTCTAAATTACAGATTTTGCTGATGAGTAGCCTACATTTCAATTTACAGTGAAAACCATTCATCAATTAGCAAAATCGCACCTTGATTTCTACAGAAAGAAAATGCTAAAAATATGGCCAGTGCTGTAAGGTAAAGCATGTTGAAATATAGGACAATGTACTGCCATTTTAGAAATTGTCTTTGTAATTATGGGTCAAATATTTATACATATAAGGAATACCGTATTTTCTGGACCATAAGGTGCACTTAAAAGTACTTTCGATATTCAAGTATTGTGCTATCATTGCTGCCTTCAGTTGAATGGTGACTGTAGAGACGCTTCTCCCGGCTGTTCTTTACTCAATTACGTTTTACGTAACGTTCTCTGATTAGTTTAACGCTGCCAGCGTACACATTACACATCTGTATCAGGGACAGATTTTTGAATTCAGTACACACATAAGGTGCACTGCTGATTTTTGAGAAAATGTAAGGCTTTTCTGCTTAAAGTCTGGAAAATTGTGTAGCGTCGGTCCACTGGGGGACGGCGCTACTTCCCATGAGCCCCTGCGGCTCCGTTATTGATACGCGTTATGTGTAAGTGTTATGACATGCTGTTGTTGATTATGTATTTGATTATGTGTTTTGTTAGTTTAAGTCACCCTGTATTAGTTTATGTAGTTGTACATTGTCTGAGTCTACCTACCGTGTTTGTGTAATGTTACAGTGCTAATGACCTGCCCTCATGTTTCATGTATTGAGTCTATTCTGCGTGATCACGGCTTCATGCGTAATTAAGTTGCTAAGGCAATTTAAATAAAAGTGCCTTGTTGTCTTAAGATGCGGCAAAAACTGGACGGCCTGAGTGATGGCGGCCTGCCAGTAATTGGACTTTACAATAAAATACTGTAAAATAATCATGGTTGTAATGTGTTTATCATAGAGATGGGATGTAGTTGTTTACAGTAAAACAGTAGTTTTTAAAATGATTCACCGTAAATAGGTTTATTTTAAAAAGTTGTTAATTTTACAGCATATTATTGGAAACTGTAAAAAGTCATTTTCTGTAAAAAGAACAGTTCTAAATGATGAAATTTACGGTTGTCAAAAAAGATACCGTAGTGTTTTTTACATTGCCAGCATTTTTTTACGGTGAAGCTCTGGCAACCACAGCTGCCAGTATTTTACCGTAAATTTAACAGATTTTTTTTTTTACAGTGTAGCTATTACACACCTTTTGCCATTTCCCAATACCTACCATTGCCCCCTTGTGGTGAGTGTCCATCATAGGCATAGCCCAGCTCCTCCAGCACGTCTGCGTTCTGTTTCTGCAACTTGCGCAGGGACACCATGAGCCTCTTGATGTCCCCGAGCACCTTGATCTCAAGCGGGGGTGAGCGCAGGTCATACTCGGTCAGGGTGAGCAGACTGGTGCCGTCCAGCCGGTGTTTGTTGCACAGCAGGTCCACGTAGTCACAGAAGCCCTCCTCACGCAGCCATCGTCCCACCTGCTTCACACTCCAGCTCCGCACGCCCTGCTGTGTCCCGGTGCCTGCCATACCACCGCTCACACACACAGCACGCTGTGTACACGCTGCGTGCGCATGTTCGCACGCACATACACACCCCGAAGACAGAACAGGAGAAACACACGACACATTACATGAGAAAGAATTCAAACCACGCAGCATTACATTGTCTTCTGTGTTCACTTAAACTGCATTTCAGCTGTGTAGGTTAACCATAAAAACTATTTGCATAAGCACAAACAGATCCACATCATATATTTGGCATTTTTTGAAAAAGTGACCCAAACAGTAACAATGCAAATGACATAGAATCAACCCACTTAAAGCCAAGAACAAATCCTCAACTAGTCTGTGTTGCTTCAAGTCTAGAAGACATATACTGGTAAAGTTTTAATTTATTGCGATTTTTGCATGTAATTCTCACTCTCAGTACAAGTGTGGCACCCAGTACCAACTATCCTGACTAACAAAACCTTCAACGGTTAATGTGAATTTTCAGTTATTTGTTCTGAAATAACAAAATGTGCAGTACAGTATTATAAATGAGCTTTATAAAATGTGCACACATTCTATAATGAACCATATACTAGAGCCTACTTTCTCCTACACCATCTAATGTCATAATAATACATAAAATGCAAATATAAAACTATATTGCCCAGTGCTACCATAACTTACAGCACACTGGAATGCAGCAATGCCGAGACAGGCTTGTAGAGGGCTATGGTCCTCCACTCAGCTGTTACACAACAAAGTGTGTCAGAAATGGTTTAGTGGAAACAGACTAGGACCAGGAGTTGCTCAACAGATCACCCTTCCCTGTGATTTCATCACCAGCACTGTCATTACAGTCTACAATCACAGGAAAACACCCACACAAGAAGTCACACAAACTAAACCAGTTCTCACACGTTTTCACCCATCCCTAACTCCATAAACAGAAATATTGTTATTGGTGGAAACACAAAACACATTCACCACTCCCAAGCACAATAATCCTTTCCTTACACACACAATTTCCAAAGTCAATGTCCTAAGCTTGCACACACACACACACACACACACACACACACACCAAGGTTTTCCACACATTCTCATTCTCTTTCTCCTCCCTCTCTCACATAAGCAGTAATAGAGCCTGGTCAGATATGGTGATATAATATGTAGCTGCTGTTTGTGTAGATCTCTTAGGGTGGTGTCTCTGTTTACTCCTTGAACCCTTGAAGAACTTTATCCCTACCAGTTACTCCCTAATACAACTATCATCTATCACTTGTTAATCGTTATTACAGTCTTGACTTATGCAATTGCAGAAGGCTGAAATATCAGACATCTTTTAAAATTACCCACAATGCTTCTCTTTTCCTGGGAATTCCACACCATAGCTTGTACTGTATACAACAGGAGTACATCACAAGGCAAGACTACTTAATTGTCAAATCAATATTGGATCACTTTACAGTAACTGCATTACTTTTAAGATGAACACTAGGATATCTATTCTTAAGTAAAAGAAATGTTTCGATTTACTTGGCTAAATTAAAAACACAGACTACACAGTCTGTCAGCAGACCGTTCATTACTGAGATCCAAATACTTTAAGTCCATCTGTATTTTTGATGACGGACTCAATTCTCCTGAGCATGAATGATACTAGGGTTGCACAGATTTCTGGAGAGGTGTTCTGCCATTCTACAAAGACCTGTTTATTATCTGCTCTTCGGTGGACGTGTTGTGTTGCTCTACATTTCATTTAAAAATACCCGAAGCGGTTCTAGTAGATTCAAGTCAGTCAGCATACCTAGGCATTTTCATCTTTTTCTTCTTTAGAAACTTATGCAATTTTGGCTCTGAATTATATGGTGAGCTCTGGATTATCATATTCTGGAATATTCCTCTTCTGCCAAGCTTCAGGGGACTGGGAGTCATTTGTCAGTCATTATTTTGGCGTATTCACATGCATTCATAATCCCATCTGTAAATACCATTTCCCGAACACCTTTTGCACTCATGCGGCCCCATATCATCCATCTCCCTCCTCTGTGATTCACTGTCAGGACTCTGCAGGTACTGTGGTAGTCCTGGCCATGTTTACACCAAACATGTTGGACCCCATCTGTGACGAACACATTTATCTTGGTCACATCTGAGCAAAGAATCTGATCCCAATATTCATCAGGCTTCATCATGCTCGTGTTTCATGCAAAGCTTAATCTTGCAGTTTTACACTGATGACCAAGCAAGATTATTTTTTGTTTTTCTCGGATGTTGTCCACAGAGGCTGACTTAATGCAATGTCCTTTGCACTGTCCAAGTTGTCACAGAAAGCTCTGATTTTCATTTATAGTGTCAGACTGCGCAAGTAGTGCACTGTCTGTGGCATCATTTGATGAGCACAGCCTCTGCAGTCTCAGTTAGTGGTACTGTGACTTGTTCTACACCTCCTGATTACTTCTGCAATTGCGCTTTGGCCGATTTTTAACTGGTTAATGTATCCATTTCCATATTTGCACACAGTCAAGATTTCTCAACACCTCTTATTTCCCATGTGGATCCATGATTCAGACATGCATATATGTACATAGGTCTAACATTCAGAAAAGTCATTTTATTACCACGTTTATGCAGTTAGGCTAATTGGAAAACACAGGTTCACTCAGTTTTGTTTAAATGATAATGAGATTTCTAACTTGTGTCAGTGATCACATGTATATAACTTTGTGGGCTTCATTTTCAATGTAGCCCTTAAAACGTTTATTTGGCATAGGAGAAAATATCACAAGTAATGCAATTAATAGGTGATAGTTTTGAATCGTTTGACATGCAAGTCACTTAATATTCCACAACTTCTGTTGTGTACTGTAGGCCTATGTGCTCACCGAAATTTCACAAGGGGCTGAAAAAAACAGATAACCCCCAGTCATGCTCCACACACCCATGTGTTTTTTAATGAAATGTTTTAACCAAAAGGACTTCAGTGTCCATCAGGTGTTGTAACATCACGGACACAGAGTGACAATATCACTGTTCTAATGTCGCACACGGTCTGTGTGAAACCCATCACAGGTCTCCATCTATCATTAGTGATTGGATAGGAGATTACATATATTACGAACACTTAGATTCACCAAACTTATTCCACGGCTATCTTCATAATCTGTACTTATTAAATCAAATGTCTTTTCGGAAGGTGAACTTAATCTTACATTGGCGGACTGAGGCAACAAACACGCCGATTTCAAGACACATCGAAGCGCTTCGGCAGGTCGCGCCCGCTGTAGTTCAACGGAACGGTGTGAAATAGCCAAGATAACTATTAACTTACTATGCACACAAGCCTTATTTTTACAAAGCCCCCCAACGTTTACCATACAGGCGAGTTAGCAACAATCCCCTAAATGCTGGTTTGGAGGGCTAGTCTGAAACAGCAGGCACCTGATTACCAAGCCAGTGCTGGGTAGCTCGGTTAGCTAGCTAGCTAACGGACTGGGCACCACAAGCAGCTACCTAACCATCCACAGCCAACTACACCTAATATCAGCCGTCGCAAAAACACATCATGGGCTCATTAATGTTTGTTTACACGTTTTATTTAGTGCGAACTCAAATCTTATTTCGCCAGCTGACTAGCTAGAGTAGTAGGTGACTGAACCTACCTATCGTGAGCCGATGCCCTATATGAATAAGAATGGCGTTAGCTCCAACTCACCACAGGTCTCATTCGAGAGGACTTAAAGCGCTGGCCGTGGGTTTGTTTTACTCGGGTCTTTGGTAAGTGTCCAGGCCTGCTCTGTGTTTGGATATCTGCTGTAAATCATTGCGCCCTGACTCGTGTCCGCCGTCTCCAGGTTGTGCCACACATCTGACAGCTTTGTGGACGCGTACACGTTTGCAGTTGTAAACAGGCCGCACTCCGGGGTCATTTGCCAAAAACAGTGACATCCACTGGCAACATATAGACATGCAGAGAAAACCACTTTTTTGAGCGTTTAATAAGTTTTGGCACAAGTTTTACGTGTTTTTTTTTATGATCGCTGCTACCGCTTCGCCTCTAACGGCAAATAGTTAAGGGTTTAATTTTAGAGTAGTACATTGCACCTGTCGCAAGAATAAATATCAACACCATCTGGACCAAGTCTGTGCAGTGTATGATTAAAGCCAAGTGCAGGGTCAATAATAAGTATGTGTGACAGCCACAGACAGGGAACCCCCTCGATAAAGGAGCTGGAGAGGCTCCTGTTCGGAGGGAAACGAAGTGGAAATCATGTGGACGAAGTCTGGCCCAACCTGTTCCTGGGAGACATGTGAGTTGGGTTTGCGTTATAGTTCAGGTTAGGAGTAGGGTTGGAGTTCGGGTTTAGAGGAAATATTCGCCAGTTTTTACATTTTCTACAAGTCAAAGGTGAATCTAAAACTGGGTCAGTCTCAGAATATCCTCTAAACTGAGTGCCTTTCATGCCCCGAGTTTTTAAAATAATGATCGTATATTAAGCCAATATACTTTAATTATCTTAAACTTATATTAAACATAGAATGGCAGTAAGTTCAAATTTTAATTTGCAGCTTATGTTTAACTACCATTTCAAGAACAAGTTGGCATGTTGAGCAAGCTACAGCAGTTTTGTTGGAGCAGAGAGTCACTCTGGAAAATCAGCTACCACTTAATATAAAAGAAATTTGAGCTGACAGGTTTAATGCAACTTTTATTACAGATACATTTCCATTGACATTTCTATTTATGACATTGAGTACATGCTCTTATCAACAACAGCTTATAAAAAGTGCTTTGTCGTCACAGAGAATTCATCCTAGCCCATACAAGTGGGTTAGAGTCCAAATACCACTGAACCAAGATACCACTAGTACTGGAAACACCTAGAAAGACATAATTACAACATTAACACATTATAAGTGCGGTACCAAAATACAAGTGCTGAGATAAGAGGCAACATAACTAGTGCATATGAAAGGAATTATAAGACAAAAAGATAATTGAATAAGTTCAGGATTAGTAGTCATTTTAATATTGCAGGAAATGTTAAATCTACTATCTGTGTTTGAAGGAACTCTGCTCTTTGGACAGCCAGTGGAAGTTCATTTCATCATCTATGAGCCAGGACAGAGAAGAGTTTAATCATTCACAATTTGTACATTTGGAATAAGTTTTCTCAAATGTGAACAATAAAGATATAAAAAATAACAACAATAGCATGTCAGCAACCCCATTCTGGTCCTGTGAATGTCTTGGTGTGTGTTGATTACAGTGATCATTGCTTGGTGTGTGTTGATTATAGTGATCGTTGTTTGTAGGTCGATAGCCAATGATCGCTACGGCCTGTGGAAGCTGGAGATTTCCCATGTGCTGAATGCGGCTCACGGGAAGATGCACTGCCTGGGCAGTCATGAGTTTTACGGCTCGTCCATAGAGTACCACGGAGTGCCAGCAGACGACTCCCCAGCATTTAACCTGTCTCTTTTCTTCCATCCGTGTGCTGACTACATTCACCAGGTGCTGAGCTCACCTGGAGGTAAACCTCCCACTGCTATTCCATTCTACAGAGGCTCACCTTCACATTTTGGCTAATTCTCATACACAAGTATATGCAGATGCATTCAGCCTTGCTGCTTTATTAGGAGTGGCTGCTGCTTCCAAGTATTTATCCAAGTATTTTTATATTTATAGTACTTGTAGATTGTCAGTATGCAGCCAGGGTGTGGGCATAATATGTGACAAATGTACACTATAAAAAATATATATGCCATCTGAATATAAGAGGAAAACAGGAAGTTACTTGAGACTTTACAAATTCAGAAACCTGTTTTACGTGCATCAGTTATCAAATTACACGCTGTTCATTTCCAAAATCATTTACTCTTTAATACACACATTGGATACTGTGTACTATCAATTTCAAACACATTGGTGTAAGGGTTGAAAACATAGTACAAGAGGATTATCTAAAATCTTGTAGGTATGCTTAAAAGAGATATTTGGTAAGGGAGTTGGTAAATTTATGATTGTGTGTGTTCAGCACGACTGCTTGTGCACTGTGCAGTGGGCGTGAGTCGGTCTGCTTCGTTGGTTCTCGCCTACCTGATGATCCACCAGCAGCTCCCCCTTCTGGATGCTATTAAAACTGTGAAAGAACACAGGTGGATCTTCCCCAACCGAGGATTCCTGAAGCAGCTCAGAGCACTGGACATGACATTATGTGGCACAAAGTGATTTACAAACATTGCCATTTAGAATCATCACTGGACCACAAAATTGTAACCTCCACATGGGTTGAATAAACACTTTCTGCAGATGCAGGAATTTCCTGCAACTTTACAAACAGTAAGGTTTCTTGATGTCCAAGTTGTTTTGAGACCAGTAAACCTTAGGCAGTGGAGAAGTGGAGACATTTTCAGTGTACTGAAATGCAGCTCTGAGATCAGTGAAATACCTTACTTTGGACTTGAGGATACAACCTCAGGTCTTAAAAGGACTGTCGTTTCATGGTCTGTTCTTTACAGGAATGACATGCATACTTAACACAGAATACTATATTTAGACCAGGTAGTTGGTATCTGACACAATCCCAATTAGTAAAACTAACATATTCAAATCTTCAGTCTCTTTTGGTTCACTCCCTTGTGATATGAGTCTTTGATACTGGACTTCACTTGAGCACATAGTGCTTTTGGATGGTGGGGGGTGTTTGAATGTGAGCCCTGTTTGTGAGTGTGAGAGAGTGGTTGTGTGTGTCTGCTCTCTGTGAGTGAGTATGTGTATGTGTTTGTATGCATGTGGACTAAAGGTTTTGGCATGTGAGCTCTAAAGCCCATGTTGTGTGTATGAGTAACACAACACTGATGCACTAAATATGGAAGTGGTCCAGCACCTGCTGTCCACGATCACCGATGATGGCCTCTCTAGAACTGTGCTCACCCAGAGTGGCCTCATCAGCATTGAAATGACAGCTCAAAGGAACAAGAGGACGGAATACCTGTCAGTGAAAGACCTGGAGAAAGTTCTGGACACCTGCGCTCTGGACTTGCATCAGATAGACGAGGTCTGGCCGAACCTGTACATCGGAAACGTGTACGTACAGACCGCATTCGTCTCCTGTTTCACAGGGAACTAGCGAAGTTTCAGCTGTACTTAGAGGTACGTAGGCTAAGTTCTGTTTCAAAGATTATCTAGAAGTCCTTTCATGACTGTGGAATCTATTTAACTTCAGTAATTTAATTCTTCTTACTGACTTGAATTAATTAGTAAATATTGGTTGAAACAAAATCCTGGAGAGAACTGTAAATTTCTGTACCTGAATTACCCAGCTCTGGCCACAAGCAACAATCAGTTTTCACTTACTGGTTTATATACTGTAATACAGTACACATACAGAACATAGCTGCTGCAAGCAGAACATGGCACAGCAAGAACATGATGTCTTAATATACGAGAGAAACTTGCTGTATACTAGCATCTTTCAGGGTTCTCACTCTGACAAATTCCCATTTCAATTCTCTCAGACAAATGTTAAATTCATTGACTTTGCCCTGATTTTCACTGATTAAAAAGCTGAATCTCAATTACCTATAATGAACAAAATACTGGCCACCTTTGTAAAACAGGCATGTAATAATCAAGTAACCATAACACTCATACAGACAGGAAACACATGAAAATATATGTTTTGGTACACAAAAATTAAAGATGCCTTAAACAAAGTTCCCTGATGTATCATGACGACATAAAAATGATCAAATCCCATCCCTGGAATAGACTTCTTAAAATTGCATGATATTTCAGAAATTCCATGGGCCCTGGGAACTGTTTATTTAATCGTACAGTTGCTGAAGACACATTGGTTTAGGAACTGGCATGTTTCTGCAAACTTGTAAAAATCTGAAGTCACATTTAATGCGGAAAAATCAAATTAAAGATGGAATACATGCAACTGTGTATGTACTGAAATACAAAATTTCAATAATACTGATTGATGTACGATATGGCACAGATCACCTCAGCACAAAATAGAAAAGACAAAATAGAAAGTCTTTGACCACATGGCAGCTAATAATAATAACAATATAATAATAATAGTAATAATAATCTTTATTTGTATAGCACCTTTCATACATACATGCAACTCAAAGTGCTTTACAGAATAAATAAAAAGAAACATTAAAAGGAAGCAAAGATAAGACAAAAAGTAATAAAAAAATAAATAAATAAAACTTTATTATTTTAAATATTTTTAAAGTTTTAAATGTAACAAAGTTTAAGTTCTCACACTGTGGACATGGATTACTCTTGACTGTCATTTTATGGAAGTTATAATGAATGCAAGCGAATGACATGGATTACCATATGACAGGATATCACAGACACTCTTCCTAGTTAAACTGTCCAGCACATGACCATCCTGCAGAGTTCTTTCTCTCCACTGCCCCTTGACCGTGTTTTCTTTCACCTGCAGGAGAATTGCCCAGAACAGGACGGCACTACAGTGCCTTGGGATCACCCACATTCTGAATGCCGCCCATTCCAAACGGGGCAGCGTTGGGGACCAGAAGTTCTATGGAAGCAGTGTTGTGTACTGTGGGATTCCTGCAGACGACTCATCGCACTTTGACTTGGACATTTACTTCAGACAGGCAGCAGATTTTATCCACAAAGGCCTGAAAACACCTGATGGTGAGATTCCCAGCTGGGAAACACAGAGCCTTCTACACTTATTGTACCTACTGTAATAAAGAAGCAACTCAGTAAAACATCCTGATTTCAAAACAAATAACAGGACTTCAGATTGCCTGTGTGAAATCAAGAGGGTAGCTGTCCCCAAATCTGTAGTGTTAAGAGCTAACTGCTAATAAGGGCAACATGTCTTACATCACAGTCCAAATAAGAGGGTACTGAAGTATGTTCTTATGTTAATATGCCTGCTCAAAATGTACATTCACCCTTCAGTCATCCATTGCAACTTCATACCAATTAACTGAGATGTCAGTGTTTGACATGCTGTCTTAGTAAATGTAATTAATGGTAGTGTATTTGTAAACTAAGACACCAGTTCATTAGGTGTAGCCCCAACATTCTATCAAGTTATATGTCACATGATCATTAATGACCTAATGAGTATTGCAATGGACAAAAAGTGTGACCTTGGTGGCTCTGAATGTGGTATGTTAGTTGCCACTAGTTCCTTCTGGCATAACCAAAACTGATATTATCCTGGGTGCAATGCATTACTAGATAAGCAGATAAGCATACTTCATTTACTGGTAACTCCAAAATAAATAAATAAATACATTATATATATATATATATATATATATATATATATATATATATATATATATATATATATATATATATATATATATATAGATATATGTACACATTTCAAACTGATGATGATGATGACTGATGTGTACTGACTGCCCTCTCTAGGAAAGGTGCTGGTGCATTGCATTATGGGTATGAGCCGCTCGTCATCCCTGGTGTTGGCGTATCTGATGCTGTACCACCACATGCCGCTGAGATCGGCCATCCAGCGTGTCATCCAGAAGCGAGCCATCTACCCCAACAGAAACTTCCTGGCATTGCTCCTGGACTTGGATCTACAGCTAAAGAGAAAGAGAAAGATCTGTGTGCTGCTGTAAACCAAGGGTTTCACCTCCTGTCCTGCTGTCCTGCAGACCTGCTGCCCTGTACGGTTTCTATGTTTTCATGCTCTAACTCAGCTGAACCAGCTCCTCGGCTCATGATCAAGTCCTGACCAAACTGGATGAGGTGTGCTGGGCTGTGAAAACCTGAAACTGTGCAATGCAAGTCCCAGGACTTGAGATGAAAACCTGCTGTAAAGAAACAAACCACGCAGACCATAGCTGATCTACATGGTAATGTGACCCAAACAATTCATGCCTTTTGCATGAAGTGCATACCTTTTTCTTAGAAGTCATTATGATTTACAATTAGAGACATAGAAATGTCTGCATAAAATAGCTGAGCCAATAGGATAGTGGTATGGGACAGGTGAGGAAATAGTGTATCAACATACACAACATAAAATTTTGAGGACAATAGGATAATCACATTCAATTACATATAGCCAATGGGATAATGGCACATTACTACTACTCCATAGCTCTTTAAAACTAAAACATGATATAGATGTCAGTCTTTTACGTGAAGCACTGTAACAGACATTTGTGTCCTCGGGTAATGCATTGTGAAGACTGAGCCAAGTATAATCCACATGTTATAGGAATCAGATGTCAAGATGATTGTGTTCAGTGTAAGTGAATAATGCTGCTCTTAAAGGAATATTCCATCATTCTTCAACTTTATTGCCAACAATATCTGTAATGTATTAATTATCATGGACCATTATCATGGACAGATTTCTGTGTGCTTAGGAAACAATAAAAAGCCTATTGACTCAGAACGCATTTATAATGGAATATTAAGGGCAGGTGTTAGGTTCACTCAGTAGACATTTGATATGCATGACTATGTAACATTTGAAGCTACAACTGTTAAGATAATACATTTCAACAAATGACAGAACTGTCATTTTTTTACATTCACATATTGGAGCAACAATTAAATATGTAATTCTGCATATTTTTATTTCCCTTAGGGGTGTGTGGTGTGATTGATTAGGCACAGCCATTGTGTGCAGTAGTCTAGCAGTGATGTATTGCCTCAGATTCTTACTTTACATTTATCAGCTGTCTCTACATCTGCCTCTAGACTTTCCTTTATGAGTGTGTGTTGAGTCAATGGGTTTCCATTCTTTCCTAATTACAGGGATGCTCTTGTGTGTCCGATTAGTTTGGGAAAAAAATGCTGGTATTTTTTTAAAGACTGCAGTAAGCCGATCAAGTCATAGTAAAGCACTATGAGTGGCCTCATGTGAAGTATTTTGGAGTTAAACCCAGTACTGCAAATACTGCCAGGAAACCACAGACACTGTTACTTGAGTGTGATGTAACATAGCAACATGTAAGTAAATTAGGACAAAATATGTCTTTGCCACATTGTTTTCTAAAATACTCAGTGGACCAAAGAGAAAATATCACTGGGAAGAAGTCTATAGCAGTGAAGAAGTCTGAGTAAAAATAAATGCTTTTATTTCTAAAACTCTAAAATAAAAGTCTGAATAAATCCTCTCAATTAGAACCATTTTTACTCCAGTCAAAAGATATGGTTCTTTATTTGGACCTAAAGAATATGTAGAGGTAACGTGGTAATTTTGCATATGGACAGAGACATCATTCATTTATAAATAGCCTTGCTTGATAGGAATGAAGGCAGCTAATTTACAATGGCGTCACAAAATACCTAAGCCAGTAGGAAAGCAGCTTCAAATAGTGGCACTTGTGTGGAACAACACATGTAAAGGGCTTGGGCTCCCAGATACAAGCACTCTGCAACAACAAGGCAAACACCCAAGTTCATCAGGAAATGACGAAACCCAAGAGCATAATGAACTGGATAATAATCATCTGGTCCTCACCAGTTCTGTGCCATTTTCAAACTTTCTGAAGAGGATAAGGGCCATTTCTTCTACAGGGTTAAATAATTCTCTCTCTCTCTAACTCTCTCTCTCTCTCTCTCTCTCTCTCTCTCTCTATCTCTCTCTCTCTCTCTCTCATGCACACACACAAGGGCGACCTGACATGCTGCTCCTACCACAGATCCTAAATTACAGATTTGCAACTTGGTCAGCTTCATCTCAGCAAACTTGGAGCCTGTTGGACAATTGATGCGGTAACGTGTTCTGGAATTTGAAAAAAAAATAAAACAAAAATCAGGTAACTTTCTAACATGTTGGATGCCTGTATGTATTAAATGTGATCTCGTGTGAAAGTGAGATATTTGAGCTGCACTGCTGCTTCTTGCTGTACATGGTTGTTGTGTAAGAGTGATCATGTTGTAAAACACTGCTGTTTTCAGTGACATTTTACTGAATTGGCCTTTGTATAATTATGATATTATTGGTCAGTTTGTCTGGATGGACAATACCTGCCTGATAATGCTATGCTGCAGAGTCATGGTTGTTCCCATGATTCTTAAAAACAATTAATCCTGCATGATGTGATCACTTTTAAAAGCACAATTTCATCATAGTGCTGCATTAAGATTGATAAACATCACTGCTATACAGTATTTTTCAAACAGAGCTCTTAGAAAAAAAGGCCTTAGCTGATATAAGTTCTTATAATTAAAAGGTCACAGAGTTACTGTGTACCTCATTGTGGTCCAGGCAGGTGAAGGCAATATCAGGTGGAGACAGTAACTGAAGGTCAAACAGGTGATTTCCATGCCACGGAGCAGCTGTCTTGGTCAAGGCGAGGGCAGGTATGAGACTCCACCTGCCTCTGAGCTACAGAGACTACTGTGGATCAAACCTGGCACCAGTAGCCATATTGATGAGGTCCGACCAGGGATCTACATAGGAGACATGTAAGCCTACCAGTGCACAACCAGTTACAACATTTACTACATCAGATCAATCTAATAACTGTCTATGGAAGTACTTGCTTAGTTTTTTGTATTTCATATGGATTAGATGTAAACCCAACAGAAAGATAAATCTTCAGTAGGGCTGGTTACCATTGGATAAGTCAGTGCTAATATGACTGACAATAGAAAATTTGTACACAAAAGTACACAAGTACACAAAATCCTGCTTTCATTGTTAACAATGCTAGAATATTTCAGCCAAACCGTTTTCGTAAATGATCTGTGTATTTCAGGTATGCAGCGAAAGACAAACGCATGCTAAAGGACCTGAATATCACACACGTGTTGAATGCAGCCCATGGCAAATTCAACATAAACACTGGCCCCAGTTTCTACACAGACGCAGACATCACCTATCATGGTGTAGAGGCCTTCGACATGCCCTCATTTGACATGACCCCCTTCTTTTACTCCGCGGCTACCTTTATCAAGACTGCTCTGAGCACCCCCAGAGGTGAGGAGAGAAGGTTTCATGTGCACTGAGAATAGGAATCTTGCCCTTAACTCCAAAATACATAAAGATTTTCAAATCTCTGTGTTTATCCAAGGTGAATATTATGCTTCACATAAACAGTCGTCATTAAAACTTACTGCTCTGCTGTGTCCTCCATTTTGCTTCAGAATTATACAGTTTGTCTTTTCTGGGTATGGTATTTGTGAAATGATTAGTTGTTGGTTTGTGTAGGCTTTAAATAATCTCTACTGCTTTATAGACAAGATGTGTTTGATCTAAACAATTTGCCAGTGATTTTGTAGTGTTTGATCTGCACTGTTTTACAGGTAAGGTGCTGGTGCACTGTGCGATGGGTTTGAGTCGCTCATCTACGCTGGTGCTGGCATACTTGATGATTCACGAAAACATGACACTTGCGGAAGCCATAAAAGCCGTCGCGAAGAACAGACATATCTGCCCGAACACTGGCTTCATGGAACAGCTCCGTCAGCTTGATAAACAACTGCACTACTAGGACAGTGCCCCCTACAGCTGCACTTTCACACAAATGCTGATTTCACACCATACGTGTCAAACCAAACCACTGTCTGACTATGGTACCTTGTAACCAGGCAAATCCATGTGCCTCACACATTTTCTCATACAATTTTGGTGCACCTTTTGTCACTTTTCTCAATACCATGACAGCTAAGCTGATAAATTACCATTTCTTGTGAAAAACATAATGTGATCAATCTACAATACTGAAACAATTATGTGGTTGTGGACCACAGGCTTGAGAAAGAGAGAGAGAGAGAGAGAGAGAGAGAGAGAGAGAGAGAGAGAGAGAGCGCATAGTGGGAACTCTCAATATGGTGTGTGTCTCCCCACGGACTGTAAATGGGGGTTATAAATAAATATTTAGAGTTGGTATAAACTATTGGTTTGTGAATATTTGTGTTAATTTTAATTATTAAATAGTCATGTCCTTTTTGACGGTATAAGCATTTTATATTAACAATGCTGCATGTATGTCTGCGTCGTTGCTTTATGGAGAGGTGGAGGCTAGAGGGAGGGTGGATAAGCATTCTGGCAGTGTAACTAAGCATAAAGGTTTGGCAGACATGCTTGGCTAGGGCTTCTGTGTTCTGGTCAGGGCAATGCTGTGGCTCAGGAAGAAAGTCCTGAAGTTTAACAGGACACAAATGAAGATGTCACTTGTGCTGAGCAACAGGACCGAGGCAGGACGTCATGGCTCCCAGGACGTCGGAGATCCCAGGCAGTGTGATGCTCATTCTCTGCAAGGGAAGCTGCTGGCTCTGGAGGAACCGACCACACAGTTTCAGATGTGGCAGCGTACACGAACAGCACCCATGTCACTACTGACAGTACTGCAGACAAAGGGGAACATGGAAGACATGGACATATGCAGGGATGGGTAAGAGGAGTCCTATGTGTTGTTCTCACACCATATTGTCCCCAAGAGACAGGACTGGGGGTGATAGATGCCAAGGAGGGGTGCTTGTGCACTGTGGGGTCTATGTGGTTTGACACCACACATGTGGTTTGCCAGGGATGAGTGACCCTTGGGGTGGGGCTATGTGGCAGTGGGTCACTATCTTGAGAAAGAGTAGGGAGGCCACAACATGGATTCCTAAAATGCTGTGTGCATTTTTAACATATATCAAAATACATAACAACAAATTTTTGTTCTAATGATATATTTAAAAAAGAAAACAGAAAGGCTGCCCACTCACCTAGGCTTTGGTTTGTGACCTGTGTAGGCTTCTGCCCAATAGCAAGAACTGTCGCTCCAGGGCAGGGAAAGGCTACTGTGACAGGACAGGCTATAGCTAATCTTCCATTACACTAATGGTATTACCCCAAGTGGGCTATGCTTGCTGTCTTACTGAATTACAATTGATTTTGCTATAAAACTAAATGAAGTGCTTAAACAACAGGTCACAGAATGTATATGAGTCTGAGAGTCAACCATCCTACTCTGTTGTGCCCCTTCCGCTCAGAAAATCTCAGATGTCAGAAAAATCTTTAGCTGAGGTTTGGGGTTTAAATTTATCTCTGTGACAGTGCAATAAGCCCTAACTCCTCTCACTGTCCACCATAATGCATATACACACACACACACACACACACACACACACACACACACACACACACACACACACACACACACACACACATGATCAGGCATTTGGGGAGAAATGACAAAATTAATTCAGCACATAGTACCGGTAGTACATACTTATGGTAACTAATGGTGTAAATAATGACTGTCAAGCTACAGAGGCCCCCTGCTGGCCACTGTTGTTGTTATCGTCATCATATGTTATCATATTCCCTCAGATGGGTGTGGCCTATTAGGGAACCCGACACCTGAGGATCATTTGTCTGTAGTTGTCTTTGTACCAGTTGACTGCTGGTTATTGTATCCTTCATTTGGATTATATCACAGGTTTTGCGTTGGTGCACTCATGGATGAAATTTTGATTTCACAGGTGGGGGGGGACACACAAATGGCTTGACAACTAGGGTGTGGGGGGGAGGAGTCAAACGTTGACTGGGGGGGGGGGGGGGGGGGGGGGGGTTCAGCATGAGAGCTCGGAGTGGTCGTTTTCTGCATGGTCCTAGTGCTTGATTTGTCGCTATTTAAATATTTGTATTTAACCGTAAAGACTGCTGGTCACCAAAACCGGCTTTTGGAAAAAGTGTGGGGGGGGGGGGGGGGGGGGGGGGGGGGGCATGGATTAGTCGCTATTTAAATATTTGTTTTTAACCATAAAATCTGCAGGGGACCAAAACCGGCTTTTGAAAAAGTCTGTGGGTGCACTTTATTCATTAAATCCTCCATTTTCCCTGAGACTGATTGCTTCTTTCATTTTTTGCACTCCCTCACCCATCACAATGGTGTAACTAATGGTGTAACTAATAGTACCAATGAACAGTATTTGAAAGAGCTGAAGACATCAACCTTACTATTAAATACAGCAGAACTACAAAGAGTGTCATGCTAGCACTAATGTTACTGCAGTAAAACATGGGCAATGTAGTAAATATCTAAAAAATAAAAATAAAAATAAATGCAAAGCTTACGGATTGGTAACAATACAGGTAATATATTACAATACAATAGAATTTCCACATATACTTCAATGGTATGTCCCACATTATGCATTATGAGAATCAATAATACATAAAGTTTCTGCCTGATCTATCAGTTGGTTCTTCAATTAGAACCATTGCAAGAATATTGACCTTTGGTTATCTGTCTCCATTGAGTACACTGTGGTATCTGGGCAGTAAAAACTGAACAGATGTCTTTAATTTATCATGGATCATGACAAATTAGGCCTACTTGCTTGACCATATGAGGGTCATTCCAGGATTTTGGTACATTTCAGGAGTGGTCACTTCTGAAAATTTGATCTTCAATTTGATCATTTTTAGTCACATATTTATGAGCTACAGGTTATAGACTATCAAAAAGTTTGATTTGTCAAGCTCAGGTATAAAAGCAGTTTTTTTATTAGATGTAATTTGTATGCAGTAACAGGGTTGCAACTAACAGGGCTGCAAATTTAGTCTAAGTTGTGGTCTACTCCAGGAACAGATGCTAACTGTAAAATTTAGCTATGTATACAAGATCAAGGACAAATATGGTTATATAAGTATATAAAGTACATTTTGACTCTACTCAATATTAGTCTTACAATATGAGGAACAGAGTTGCATTCACTGAGTGACACACAACTTGGACAAACATATTTGGAAAAAAACCTTGAAAATTGTTAGAGCACTTACCATTTTTCTTGCCATGTGGGCAGGAAATGTCCTTGTGATGCAAATTCCTTTGTGCCAGTAAACAAATATTTTTAACCCTTTCTCTGCCAGATAAAATTCCTTATGGTAACAGGGCTGCGCGCATGTTGTGGGACACAACTTAATAGTGTGAAAACTATGACATGCAGTACAATTGTTTTCATAAGTAAAGGAGATGCATTTCAACAATATACAAGAGGAAGTAATTTATTTAGAGCTTATTTTAAGGATTTGGTCACCCAATGTGTGGGACAAGACAAAACGGCCATTTTTTGAGGTGGTCCAAAGGTACTGTCATGTTGAGGACCCCGGCCCCTCCCCTTTGGGCGTGTGTATACATAGTCCACGTGCTTTGTCTGCGTCTGTGGAACTCCGTGGTTATGGCTATGTCGTGTGATAATGTGTCTCACCTGTGAATGAATCGTCTCGCAGTCTGCACGTTGTGTGCTGTGTGTGGTGTGTCTGTGCGCTATTGCGCAATCTTTGTTATTAAAAGTGAAGTCTGCTTCGCAAAGCAAGGATTCCCGTGTCTCGTCCTTCGCCCTGCCCGTGCGTCACAGGTACACTGAAAAAAATTAAGCATTGGCTCAATGTAATAAAATTGAATTAATCAATCACACGAATTTTTTTTCATTGACTCAATCTAAAAAACTAAATTCATTTAGTCATGAATTTAGTTTTTTGGATTGAGTCAATGAAAAAAAATTGTGTGATTGATTAATTCAATTTTATTACATTGAGCCAATGCTTTATTTTTTTCAGTGTATTCGGTCTTTTGAATAATATCTAAGGAGCTTATTTTTCCACCAAATTTTATAGTTTGTATTATAACAAGTACATTGTCATTTAGATATTTTGGATTTGTACATTTGAAATTTAAGTGGTGGGACAGGAAATGTACCAAAATCTTGGAATGACCCATGAAATCTTTTTTTCACCACCTGCCCATGTTGCTACAATAAATTACATGGTGTTTATTTTACCAAAAGCACTCAAACATACACTCTATACAATATAATTCTCAACTCAACTCAACTTTATTTATATAGCACTTTAAAAACAGCCAAGGCCGTGCCAAAGTGCTGTACATAAGAATACAAACAATTAAAAGAACATAAGAAATAATACAATATAAAAACTAGAAAAAACATAAAAACCTTTTTTAAAACTATTTAAACCAAATTAAAAGACACATGCTGGAGTAAAAGCCAAAGAGTAAAAATGCGTTTTAAGATGGTTTTAAAAAATTGACAGTGATGAGGCCTGTCTAATATGGATCGGTAGGTCGTTCCATAATTTAGGTGCAGCAGTTGAGAACGCTCTATCCCCTCTGAGCTTACGTTTTGCCCTCGGCACCTTCAGGAGCAAATGATCAGCTGATCTGAGTGACCGAGTGGGAGCGTAAGGATGGAGCAGCTCAGAGAGGTACGGTGGGGCTAGTCCATTTAAAGATTTAAAAACAAATAAAAGAATCTTAAAATTAATTCTAAAATGCACGGGCAGCCAGTGGAGGGAGGCCAGGATAGGAGTGATGTGCTCCCTCTTGCGCGCTCCAGTCAACAATCTGGCAGCAGCATTTTGTACCAGCTGAAGCCGCTTGAGGGAGGACTGGCCGACTCCAAAATATAGAGCATTACAGTAATCCAGCCGTGATGTAATGAAGGCATGGATCACTGTTTCAAAGTGCTCTCGTGCAAGGATAGACTTCACCTTAGCCAGCTGCCTCAGGTGGAAAAAGCTGGCCTTCACTACTGCCGCAATTTGCAGATCCAATTTAAAATCACTGTCCATTTTAAAACCCAAATTTCAAACTGTTGACTTTTTAAAAGATGACAGGTAACCCAAGTCAACAGGGAGGACCTCACAGGGACCACTGGGACCAAAAACTATCACTTCAGTCTTTTTTTCATTAAAATCTAAAAAATTCAATGACATCCAGGCTTTAACATCGTCAAGACATAAAAGCAATGATTTAAAAGAACACATGTCATTTCTTTTCAAAGGTAGATAAATCTGGCTGTCATCAGCATAAAAATGAAAAGAAACCCCATGTTTTCTAAAAATATAATAATCTGATTATTGTAACATTATTGTAACATGTATATGAAGTTACTCATGCTTCCATAAAGCAACCCATGCAGTAGTAGTACATCTTAACACAGTCCAGAATAATAATACTGTGGGTACCTAACTGTCAACATTCATCAGCAGATCAGATGTTTATTTACAGGGCAATAACAATAGGAGACAGATAAGTAATGAAGCTTAACAGCATGATTTGCTAGGTCATGCAGATAGGTACACATGCACGGTACAATGGCTGGGGTGGCCTATTTCTAAGACTGTTCCAACATTTGCAGAGTTTACTCATATGGTTCAGGCATTTCATACACAAGTCTGCTCTGTGATGTTATTACATTCTTTCTCCTATACACTAATTTGTGTTTGTGTCAGTTGGGTGTAGCGTGAAGAAGCAGAAGATTTTCCAATTTCTTGCTCTGAGGGCCTACTGTCATAATCACAGGAAGTGCATTGCCTCACAAGGTTTGAAACTAACCGCCTCTGGTCCTTTAAGGTTCCTGCAGCATGAAGTGAAAATAGGGGCAGTCATGGTCCTGTTGTAGGGAACTGGTCTTGTGACCAGATGGTCGTGGGTTCATTTCCCAGGCCTGAGGCCACGACTGAGGTGCCCTTGAACAAGGCACCTAACCCCAACTGCTCCCCGGGCGCCAGGCTAGGGCTGCCCACCGCTCTGGGCATGTGTGCACCACAGCCCCCTAGTAATCACTTATATGTGTGTGTGCGTGTTCTAATTGCACAGATGGGTAAATGCGGAGGACAAATTTCGATTGCAGTGAAAAATCACAATTGACAAATATGGCACATTTAATTTAATTTCTGTTGCTAAGAAAAGGTTTCTTTCAGCCCCTCTGCTGAGGACCCAAAGTTCACAACCCCAGGACTGAGGAAACCTTTCTTATCAGATGCACCTGGACCTTAGTCTGACGAATTATGGCTTCCACCAAGGCAGATGGACCCATTTATGGTGCCTGATGCATTCTTAACCACAAAGCATCGCCTTTGGAATTTGCAAACAGACCTATATTCAAGAATGAGTCTCAGAACTCTATATTTTGGGATAGGTACCGGATTCGATCCCCTTTTAGAGGAAGCAGCTCTTCAAGACCATTCCAAAGACATTATTCTATTATGGATTTATTTTGTACCTCAAAATACCACGTATTTCTGCTGGCACCAGTGGACAGCCATCCGAGCTTGGGAGACTCTCGCCTTGAGTAAGGCGCCTTCATTCATCATGCCGCTTTGATGCCAGTCTTGTTTGCTGCTATTATTATTTATACTCACTATAGGATTCACTTCTCCAACCAAAGTAGCGTGATACATACATTTTAGCCAGCTCTTTGCTTACATTTCAGGCCGCTCTTTCATCTAATTTCAGCATAGATGTAGACCAGGGTGCGAATTATACAATGATAATTGGGGGGGTCAAGTTTTTTTCAGGGTGTAAATGAAAACCAGTACAGCGCAAGTGCGTGCTTCAGTAAACTGAAGTCTTACCATCCTTACAGTGTCTTGCTTTCTTACTGTAATGTCTACAGCACGTATATTCATAATATATATGTAAGGAAAAGTGGGTTTAAAGTGCATATTTAAAGCTAGCTAGTTTAATATATACTACTCTACTTACAGGTAATGCTGTATGGGGAGCAGCTTGTAGTCACTAATCAAGCCACCTGACCGATAATGAGTCAGGCAGGCAAACGCGAATGGCTATTAACACGGAATGGTATGATCCACTTTAGGGGTGCTTGAAATCGTATCAGAATATTCTTCCAGCCATAGACACTGCATTTTTTTTGTAGTATTTAACATTATATGTGAGAAGTACATTTAAATGTTTTAACCCCCCCCAAATTATTGGTTTTGCCCCTTTAGGGGGGTTGATGCCTTAAACGGGGGGGTCTGACCCCCCCAATCCCCCCCGTAATTCGAACCCTGATGTAGACGCCAGTATCTTCCAGTTAATAGTTTCATCCCTCCATTTTCATTAACTTTAATCATCATAGCTTTTGGGTTGGTTAATGTTGATTTAAATGGTCTGTGGAGTTTTCTGTTTCATAGGTAGTTTAACATGAGTTGGTTTGTCCTTCCGCTGATTCAGTTAATAGCTTGATTAACTCTCGGAACCTAAACCAAGTTTTTGACCTTATGCGTCGTATGCATTATAACTGTTAAATTGTTGATATCTATTGATCAATAAAATATACATTTGTTCATTAAACCAATTATTGTTGCAAATAAATTTCAACCAATGATATTGGGTCACTGCGCAGACTCTGAGCTTCACCTTCGGTAATGAGACTGATATTTCATCATTTCATCTATTCCAGTTATAACAAACATATTTCCTTGAAATTTCAGGGTGGTGTCCCTTTATTATTATGAATCATAATTACTCAATATTATCATCATTATAAAACATTATTAAGTTTTAATGCAGTGAGCATTTATTTCAGACATGCTTACATTCAACAATATATACATTTTCAAAAAATTATTAAAAAATTATGACTTGAATTTTTTTTTCCACTAGGCTATATTACACTACATTACAGTGACTCCAAACATTTGCTTGAAGCTAATGATGTCAGATGTGTCAAATATGTCATATTTGTCATATTTATATCTTCAGATACAGCTCTAGGTGTTTAAGTGTAAAGACTATGATACAATTTAATACAAACTTTACATTTCAAGCCTTTTTCAATACCTTTGGAAGTATGACACTTTGAGCTACAATGGTTAATACTAGGAAGCAAAAATATTGAGATTTTAGAAACCTACTTTGAAATTTTCTGCTCCCCCAGTGTTGTGGAGGTCATTTTTTAGAACATGTAAGAAGTGTTAATAATACACAACAGAGAAAGGCACACCATATACATGTGCATAAACATGGTCTATGGCATATTAGTAAGTTGAGCAGGTAAGAAATGGAAATGAATTTATTGGTTTTCACCAGTAGAGATTATTGACCAAATTTTATCTTTAATGCAAATAAAAAAATTAATAAACTGTATTGTTCCAATCTTGTTACAATCATCTAAAAAAAAGCTTGTATACTTCACACACTTATTATGACACAAATAACCACATGACTTACATAAAGTACAACAAACATGATGTCTGCTATCTTGTGCATGTTTGCAGGAGTTTATGCAGATATTAGAGCACTCTAGGAAAGAGGGCTGAAATTTCATAATTCCTTGAAGGAAACTCTCAGGACTGAATATGCATGCACATAAAGTGATTCTGGAAATTGGACCTCTGGTTTGTTGTAAAAGAGGAGTTGAATTTAACATCTGTAAAAGGCAGGAACGTAATGTGGACAGCAGATATTCCCGTCGTATTTGTGCAACCCGTGCTCACTCACACACTCACAACATTACACTGCCACGGTACGCCGGTCCCAGTCCCCAAAGGACACGCCCACTCCTACACACACACACACACACACACACACACACACACACACACACACACACACACACACACACACACACACACACACACTCATACCGTGCCCCATTCATTATCACCTCATTATTAGTTCACTGACTTCACCTGCTGCTCGCTCCCTTAATCACCTGCAGTCATTATTTAAGACTCACAGGATCCTGCTGTCAGCGCTACATATTCAACACTACGAGGACTATTGCGTCTCTGTCACTCTTAAATGTTCTCAGCCTTTTATGCTGCCTTGCCAGAACTTCTTTTATTGTTTGCTATAACAAAGACTTTCTGGATAATAAAGACTTTCAAACAAAGACCTTGCATCTCACACACTCTGCTGCCATTAAATATACAAACATTACAAACACACTATACAGGCATATATACACAGGAGCAAGTGTCAATGTGCTAATGTTGCACACTTTAGCATGTGATAAAATTCTCAGTTGGATCAGTACCATGTATAATAGAAACAGATTTGCACCAGATCAAGAATGCCTGAAATATTAACCAACTGATTAATAAATATTGCATAATTCTTGCAGATGATCAGGGTCAAATATCAGGGAGGGTAATAGCTTTTATTATGCATCCTGGGATCTTAAATTTTACACACGCTAAAACAATCCCTGAAGGAGCATATAGAGTATGACAAGACTAGTGTTTATTGTTAATAAGAGCAGGAGAGGGTTTTGACTGTGTAGAAGCTGGCTTTAACTGGTTAGTGTTAGTATAGAAGCTGGCTTTAACTGGTTAGTGTTAGTATAGAAACTGGTTAGTGTTAGTATAGAAGCTGGCTTTAACTGGTTAGTGTTAGTATAGAAGCTGTCTTTAACTGGTTAGTGTTAGTTGACTTTGAAGCGATACACCAGGGGCTTGAGATCTAAGGATCCCTCACAGGAACGGTGTGGATTGTGCCATACACTTGAGAAACTTATTTTACAGATTGTACATCCCCAGTATTTTTAGAGTGAAATAGAATATGGGATAAAAATGAAAAACGAGAAAAGCATCAAGCTATTTGGAGAACAAATATTGACCAGTATTTCCTTATTACCTCCAATAGGGTACAATGTTCCAAAGTAGTTTGAATGGATCTGAATGCACACCTCTGGACTGAATGATAGGGGTCTACATTTATAACATTTAGCAGATGCTTTTATCCAAAACAACAGATAAATGTGAGTGAGTACAGTTTGAACAACTGGGCCTTGCTCAAGGGCCCCAAAGTGCTTACATTACAATGGTGGGCCTTCTGATTACCTGTTCACTACCACTGCCCATAGTGAATGGGGTTATAGCGACAGCATGGCTTTTTTTTTGTTGTTTTGTTTTCAACACAGGTCTGAACTCCAGCACATCTGTCACTCCAAATATAGCCAAAAATAGATTTACTGTAATATGAGAGACAAAATGTCCCAGCTGGTAATATAAAATAAATAATTGAGAGTTTTAGCCAGTTTTGTCACCCATCAACATCCGTCTTTCTATAGAACACAGACTAATTGTGACCTTCTAGAGAGAGAGTGACCTCCTAGAGAGAGAGTGACCTCCTAGAGAGTTAATCTGCTGAATTTGAGCAGTGACTAAATTTAATGAGGCAGCAGCTACTGTGCATAATGTCTCTAGAGTGGTTTTTTAAGTTGCAAGGTTCACACCACTATACATACATATATATACCATAAACTCTTCATCTCCAAGACATTATGAAATTTAAGAAAGGTTCAGACCTTTATTGGTCATCAGGGACAAAGAAGACTTAACTAGCTGGACACAGAAAGAGATATAAGATTCTCTATTTGCATTTCTGCCTAGTCACAAACAGTTGGAGGATTGTTTTCAGGGGCTACCAGTCCTTACATGTTTTCTGTCCCAGAGCAGTGATGGTTGGGATTACCATATCAGCGTGTACTCCCTTGCAAAGATTGGAACAGAGGCCCTCTTAAAAACACAGCCAGAGCAAGATATTTTCACAATACTTATTATAAATTAATTATGAACTCAAAAAGGAATGAAAGATAAAAGTTCCATACTACTTCAGTACACTGTATATATCTTAAGAAGTGAATGTAGGATTAATGATTAATCAAGTGCCTTTAAATGCAAAGTACTACTGGACATGTACTAGAAGTTTAATCCACTATCTGTACTGGTTGCTAGTACAGAACATAATTTTGAGGTTTGTCCTCCCTGTCTCTGGTGCTGCACTTGAGGCACAAAGGCGTGAATTATGGTGTGGCGTAAGTCAAGTGCTTTCAGACAGCAGGGTGCAAATCCGGTTTGGCTTTGTTGGCAAGTGTCAGGGTTTTAAATCTGACAGAGGTGACAGCAGGAGGCTGGTGGAGTGATGCAGCAGTGGAGAGATGTGTGGGAACATGAGTCTCATAGCAGCATCTTGGACCAGGTGTAAGGGTCAAATGGACCAGGTGTAAGGGTCAAATGGACCAGGCGTAAGGGTCAAATGGACCAAGTGTAAGGGTCAAATGGACCAGGCGTAAGGGTCAAATAGACCAGGTGTAAGGGTCAAATGGACCAGGCGTAAGGGTCAAATGGACCAGGCGTAAGGGTCAAATGGACCAGGCGTAAGGGTCAAATGGACCAGGTGTAAGGGTCAAATGGACCAGGCGTAAGGGTCAAATGGTGCATGGAGGGAGGTTTGCCAAGAGGATGGAGTATTTCCTGCCTTCCTCGGGTCAAAATGACCCGCCACTGTGTTAAAACCCCCCCCAAAAAATCCACAAAAAGCTATTTTTTAACTTGAAATGTTATGACTTTGCCTAGATTGGTCCCAACAGTAGAAACACACTTCATACACACTGTGTGCTGCAGGTGTAAGAAGTATATCTGCAAAGGCTGTGCACTTGCATACTGCCCTACATGTGCTAATTAGTTGAATGGTTATGTTATATTTCACATTTTTGTATAATTGAAAAGAAAAAGAAGAAATTTGGATGAAAAAAATGCAATTTTTTGGAAATTTTTGGATTTTTTTTGCAAATTGTTAAAATTCGTTTGTTAAGCTATAGAAATTCAAGTAAAGAGGGAAAACTCATGTATTCACACATTTTGTGGTGAATGACAATATGGAAGATGAAATTTGGTGTTAAAAATTCAATTAAGCTGCTAATATAGGGGGTTTAGTGAAGACGGGTCTTTTTGACCCGGTGGACACGGGGGATAAACAGGAAATGAGGACGTGAGGGTTTTTAAGCTATAGAAATTCAAGTGAAGAGGGGAAAACTCATGTATTCACACATTTTGTGATGAACGACAATATGCAAGATGAAATTTGGTGTTTAAAATTCAATTAAGCTGCTAATATAGGGGGTTTAGTGAAGAAGGGTCATTTTGTCTGCGAAGAGGCGGGGGATAAACAGGAAATTAGGAAGGCAGGAGGGTTAATTTAGTAATGAAGAGGGACTGGACACACCATCACTGGCTCCTCCCACTTCTGTAAAGGTGTCATCAAATTTCACCACAGAGAAAAACAAAACAAAACAAAAAAAAAATATTAAAAAATCTATATGAAATAAAATTCAGGTTTGAATTAAAACTGTAATATGGTCAAAATAAAGAAATGCATTTATTTCCTTATAAATTATGAAACTCAAAAATTTAACTGGTTGAAAATGCTATTTCAGTAAATCAGTAAATATCGCCATCTACTGTTTAGAAGTGTACAGACTTTTACTTTGATTTCATGCATCAATACTTTACTTGAACAAATGCATTTTTATTACTGAAACTTCTACTGAATCAAGCAACCCAGGTAACATTATGTCCAGGTAGGATGCCTTTCTAAATCAGTACTGGTTTTGAAATTGAAAAAAATGGCACAGCTCACATCCATATTTTAGTATTATGTTTCTAAATGTAATGTAGATGTTATTTTTTTTACTTCATTCGTCTAAATTCAGTTTAAAAGGTAATGAAGCATGAAGCCAGTCAAACACCCTATGAATTCATCTTTGTGAACGAAACCTGGTATCAGCTTGGCCAAAATACAACCAGAAGGGAAGAATGTGTATGGACAAGGGAATACTGAACACTGCAGGACAGAAAGGAGCAGATATCACAGTGTGTGCAGTAAGCTCCTCAGATGGCTTTGATCATGACATAAGACACTGTGAACAAGTGAACAATACAACACAGAACATCTCATAACATTCCTGCATGTGTGGAAGGTTGATGCCGCCTGTGGAAAGAGACCAACTACAGCGACATAAGTGGACCACTGACACTTGTAATTGTCTGGAGCAATGTGACACTTCATCTTGCCTCTGCAGTAACATAATGGTTTGCAGCCCCTCCTAGAAACATTTCTTTTTCTTCCAAATCCCTCTCCTTTTTTATTCCCACATATGAATTATTTTCTTCATGGAGGTGGAAGGTGTAAGACCACCACCCACATGGCCAGAGGTCACCCCTTGCTGGAGTGCATACTTGAGTGGCTGCTGGATGTTTGGATACAGGAGACGGCCACTGGTGTGTCAAACCTGCCAAGAGCTTCTCTCCCAGGTGCCCCGCTCGACATGACATATGGTGTGATGTAGACGAAAACATGTGGCCAAAGGCAGAAGACAGAATTGATTAGCGTTATGCTGGAATGGTTCGGGTTTACATCATTTCTGCATCACAGCATAATTAAAATGCTACATCAGCATAGACATTTTGGGAAAGTAAGACAAATTGCTGTGATGTGCAGTGTGAATTATGTACTGAATTATGTGTGAATAAGGTGCATCAATGTTTTGCTTTTATATCAGCATGATATCTTTATTATTTGTGTATACACATAATAGTCTATGTACGTCAATGAATTCTAGAATACCCTAGTAACCTTAGGAACCTCAGAATCCCATGGACGAATGTGATTATTTAAACATCTACTTTTTCATATACAAAGTGGTTTCTCCTCCTACGTATTCAGAAGCATTTTGCTTGCTTGCACAGCTGATGAAGGACCACTGTCCAAAATGTTCTGCTTCTCTGGAAATTGTGTACTTCACAACAATATATACATATTGTTATATATAAATATACACATACACATACATATACACAGTATATGTGTACACATGTTATAATGTTAACAAATGACAAAGGTTCTTGGATGCATGTTGTTTATTATAAGTATATTACTCTTACAGTTAACCCATGTATACTGTGACGGCTGAGCTAATAATTGATCTGGACAATTTTTGTGGTGATGCTAAAATATAACTTAACACATATCCTCACGGGATTCACACATTTGAATCAGGAAAACATTCTGAAGGTGTGATGTTAAGGGACGTAGGTGAAAACATTCTGGCAATGTAATAAGTGCTGGAGCACAGGCTCCAAACAAGCTCAGACATTTCCAGAACGTCTAGGCGTCTCTTAGAAAACTATGTAAAAATAGATGAGATATGCAGTGTACAGCATACCTAGTGACATTTTACCCATTCACAATGGAAGAAGCACACCAATAAGTGCCTCAAGAAGGCTTTGGCTTTTCTATCACAATGCCATCGAGCCTGCATGATTTGTCAAGGACAGTGGAGGTCTTCATTAATAGAACATTAACCTTCCTTTATACCACATGTTCCTTTCCTGAACCCACGCCTTTGTCTTCATTAGACACCCTGACAAGTTCTTTCAGTTGCTCAGTGTTCTATTACCACCCCTTCCGGAACCAGGTTCTCCTGGTCAGCTGTTCGCTTTCACACAGGGATAAAGCTCTTCCTGCAACAGACAGAAAAGGACCTGAAAAGGTCCTTTAATACATTCCCAGCTTAGATGTCACCAGCCCAGCTTCAGCTTGGGAACGAGTCATCTGGGAGGTGGTTTTTGTGGGACTGGGTCTGCCACGATCCCAGACATGTGACCTGTAGGCTCTTGCTGTGTTGTGAGTCATGGCACAGCCCCTGTTTCCACCGTCCTCCCCCAGTGGCGTCATGGCGGAGAAGGACTGCCATATAATGAACGGCCTTGGACAGGACAAAGATGGAGATCTCGCAAGGTTTGTCAGAGCTGATAAAAACTCACCACCTCTACACTCATGAATGGGACTTCCTAATGTTGGTGACCTTGGGGGCTGTAGTTGCTGGGCCTTAGAAGCTGGATGCAATAGCTTAATTCATCCCTCTGTCCTCATGTCCTGTTCGGCAAGGTAGTCCAGGGGCAGGAGTGCAGTGCCCGCTGACACACTCATATCAGTTGAGCAAATGGGGTGTGGGCAAGAGAGAATAAGGAAGCAAGGCCATGATTGGGTGGGATGACAGCGGTTTGTGTCTCAGCTGGTGAGGGAAAACCACGGAGCCTGGCCAGTGTAACCGCATTTTAGACCGTATGAAAGCAGACCAGGACTTGCTTAGTATTCACTGCACTGCTGTCCTTGTAACTGTGGAATTCTGGCTTTATATGAGGCTCTCATCCATTATTTAAAATCCAGCACCACTCTTCAATAATTCCTAAAGGATCTTTTGCTTGCTATGCTTTCCTTCTTGATTCCCCAGCCATTGCCCATCAGTGGTCCGATGTTCCTGTGCCAACATTGTAGGAATTCGGTCAAGAGACAGAACTCTATGTACCCGATGCTGCCATGACTGTCAGGTAAAGCATCTGCACTGGCTAGTACATTCTTCAAAGCTCTACATGTATGTGGCAATTAGTGCATGAAAGAGAGGGCTACTGATTTATATTATGAAACATAATGTTGAATTTGGCTATTTCTTAATGATGAGTTCATAATATTGTATGCAGTGCACATTTCCAAACTTACAAAATAATTATTCTAGAATTTGAAATGCTTAGATAATATGAGGGTTGAATAACCAGCAGAGGGCAATGTGGTTCAATACTGAGCTTCTGTTTTCTTTATACTGAAATGAGGATTTTTAACAACTGCTTCAGTTGTAAAATCAGATATAAGGTTATATAATTTGCAGAAGAATTCACAAATCACTAACCAACATTATCTCACCTCTGGCTACATTCTCAAATTTTACTGTCTGAACAAATTATACAATTATATTTGAATTATCATTATGATTTTATGCAAAGTTTGTAAAAGTCCTATATCCCATATCACAGAAAAATGCAAAAATTAAAGTCATGCTCTGTAGCCTCTGTTCTGTTACTCTATTACTATTAGCAGAGTGGAATATTTGTCAGGTAATTTTCAAGGTTTAGTCTAATATTGATTTTGGAGGCCAGCCTCAATCTGCCTGCATATATAATTGGATAATGAACAAAACAAAGCATAGAACAAAATGTAGAACAGCAGCATTCAAGTCAAATTACCATTATTAGGTGTTTGGACTGTGGTTACCACCAGACGTTTTGAAAGGTAGAAAATCATACTAATCCATATGGATATTGTACTAATTTCTTGTGAACACACAGCCAGACAGCCTCATTTATTCCAATGAGAACACTGAAAGTATCCAGAATGCCCCTGTGACTGGAAAATCTCAACAAGCAGGTTACACATATCAAATTCTATTTTTTTTCCCCTTTTATTTTCTGGGTAAATAAATACCATACAATTTGATATGCTTCCTAGTGTTAGTATTGAACTTTATATTGAACTTCATTTTGTCCATTGAATCTCTTTGTAGTAGGTGTTCTGGTTTCCTGCAGAAAAAAACTTTGAGTAATAATAAGAAAATGAATAGAAATAAAACATATCCATTCGGTTTTTCATTATACGAATACGAATACGAATACTTTAATGTCATTGCACAATGTACATGTACACTTGTTCAACGAAAATAGGATCCAGCCTCCATCATGGTACATATTAAATACAATGGTACAATATGCTATATACACTAAAATAATAAAATGTTATCACTAATATAATAAAATGGATTTAAGAACCAAAATAGAATAGTCAGAACCAAAAAACAAACAAATTATTATTTTATTTTATTATTTTATTTTTTTATTATTTTATTATTATTTTCTGAAAGAAAATTCATGTTTCTTGGGTATAAGTACACCTGGATTAGGTCAAAATTTAACTTGTGTTTGACTTATCTTACAAGACCTGTAGTTTTGTGTTTGGTGGACTGAGTCAAATTAGAGATTTAAAAATAAGTTAGTGTGAAGTGATTTGGCTGTTTAAAGGCCATATTGTCATATTCTATTCCCTTTCCATCATTCATTCTTCATTTATTTTCCATCTTGAGCCAAGTTAACTCTCCTGAAGCAGAGAAAATGAGGAACTAAAACTGAAAAATTCCTTTTCAGTGGAACCCACAAAAAAGAACGCTCCCTAAACCTGATTTGCTTGACATTGTTATGTTCTGCTCTTACCCTAGTAATTCATCCCGTGGGATGCCATAATTGATCCCATTGTTAACCCACACTGACAAAACATAGTCATGGAGGTTTAAAAGCAAACCCATCTCACAGTCATGCAGTGCAGTTCCTTATTGGTGCCCGGAGCTATGTGGAAAGGTAAAAGCTAAAATAAGTTTAGCTCGCTTTCAGTTGTATAAGGTATGTCATTCAAATGATGATAAATGACTGTCACATTGGAGGATAGGCTATAGACTTAGGTCTATACCATTACGTGTCTGCACCATTATACCTAATTTACCTCTTATTGGTTTTCACATCAGACAGCTTTAAATTGCACTGGGCAAAACCGATTAACGTTACTTCAATAACCAAGCCAAATTCTTCCCAATTACTTAATTGCAAACCTTCAGTTCAGAATGACTTGTGGAAAGCTGATATGCCTTCCAGTTGTTATAGCGCATGTATCAGGAGGGTGGCAGACCTTGAAAATGGCCCAGTGTAATCCTAACCCACATGGCACTGCCAAATGCCTGTTTGTGTGGGCTTGAAATAAACCTATAAAACCCCTTGACCATAGCAGCTCACAGGAGCCCCTCTGTGCAGTTTGAAATACACCTGTGTTCACAGTTTAAGTCTGTCTTTGAAATAAATCATCATCAATTTACTGTTGTGGTAAAGCATCTGACATCCCAGGCCTGTGTGCGCATCAGAGACCTCAACAGGCATCTGTTTCTGACTGGAGCTACCAATGAGTCCGGCCTCCCACCCTCGGTGTCTGTTTAGAGACCAACATGAATAAATGATGAAATGGTAATACAGAGCAGCAGAATCACGCCTCTTTTCCCAGGGACAACTCGGCAGGAGATCAGGGACTCGCCTGTATTAAAATGCAATAACAGTAAATCAGGTCAGGTCCCTACTGTCTCCATATTTTTTCCCCCCTTTTCCTTGGTTTTGAGTTCTGTAGGGCTGTAGGCGCAGGAGCGCCCCTACAAGTGCACGCCGCTGTGATTGGGATCTGTATGGGGAGGTGGAGGTGGGCAGGTGGAGGTGGGGGTGGTGATGGGTACGAGAAGCCCACAGCCAGTGAAGAGGTGGAGCGAATTGAGAGAGAAAATGTAGGGGCAGACGGAGCTGGTGGCAGTTTTATAGCCCTAAAGTGACTCTGGGACTTTTAGCCTTTAATACACAGTGATTTCATAGCTGGGAGGAGAGTGATGAGAAGCTGCACTCATGTATTAGCCACTACCTGCAGAGACACGGCGCCCCAGGATAAGCCCATCATCATAATTAACACTCTATTCTAAAAAGAAAGAGAAGGACGGCCCAACATGTAGGTTTAAATATAATTTTCTGGTGCTGTTCATTTTTCAGAAAAACTGCTAGCTTTGGCCTTAGGCCAACGGACTGAGAAAGGACCATCCCCTGACTGAATGGCTATAGTGAGAGAAGAAGGCTGAGATTACTTTTCAATTAGCTGCCAATACAGAATCAGTGTATGACCATGCATTTCAATCTACTCATTAGGCAAGCTGTATTGAACACACCCCGTATGAAGCAGGCTGGGTTCATTCCTACAGGGCCAGAGATAGGGCCTCTCCATCTCCTCTGCATTGTCTCTGTTCGTTCCTATCCTCAAACAGCTGTTTTCATGCAGTAATGATTAAATGTTTAATTAGGGCAGAATCTCATCAATTTGCTTTTGAAGGTGATATCAAGAATGCTTTAACCACTTTTACCACAGAAAATGTTTGTTTTGAGCAAATTAGTCCATTGCCAGTTATATTTATGGCTACACATGTTCAGAAGGAGCTAGATTAGTCTTCGTGAGAACATATAAAGGCCATGTCTTCTTTTGAATGAATGCAATATGAATTGATTCCACTTCAGTTTTTGCATCTTGTACTTCTCTGACTGGAGCTTATTTTTTAGATTTTACATTTACGGCTATGAATCTTTCAATTCAGAGGGATCTTATTCATCTGATGTATTCATCTTCTGGAGAACTGTCCTCCTGTGATGCTCCTCCTTTCAAAAGTTCTTTACTTTTGGGCTGAGAGTCTTGTGAGGTATACATACATATATTCAGTATATACATTATATACAGTATATATGCATACTTTCGTGAATGAGTGGATGGATAATTATATATATATATATATATATATATATATATATATATATATATATATATATATATATATATATATATATATATATTATGGATATGGATTATATATGCTCGGGCTTATATCTTCATATGTAAATATCCATTATATTCAAAATAGTGAAAATAATTAATTCAACCTGATATTTTCCAAAATAGGCAAAATAATGAATTCAACCTGATTTGCGGTGTAATCTAGGATTTTAGTGTGCAGTGAACTTAAAAAATAGATTTCCTTTAAACACATAAAAATTGGCTGAATTCCCATCCTTGTCATCAGCCTTTGGCCTCCCCAGCTGGCTGGCAATCATAGGGTCAGTGGCATTTACTCGGTAACCTTGCTTCTTTCAAATACTCAATTGCTGATGGCCAGAGTTCAATTTACCCAGTGAAACCCATTTTTAACACTTCCCTTCTGGCCAACAATACTTATTTTGGTGCATTATATGTGAGCTGAGATCTAGACCAATATGGTGGTATAAAATCAGTCAAACTACAGACCTAATACCTAAGGGTAATAATCACCACTGACTGCTCTATCCACCCCCACCCCCCACCCCTCTTCCCTTTCGGTGACTCACACACACACACACACACACACACACACACACACACACACACACACACACACACAGAGAAAGAGAGAGAGAGAGAGAGAAAGAGAGAGAGAGAGAGAGAGAGAGAGAGAGAGAGAGAGAGAGAGAGAAAGAATGGGGGCTATACCCCTAGGGGAAATGGAGAAATCTTTTTCTGTTCTCCATACCCACACTGACATCTCCAATATCTTTCACCAATACAGCAGCCACTGCTATTGTTTTGTTTCTCATCCCTATGTTATTCCTTCCTTTTGGCTCATTTCTTTCCATAACATATTTCCAAGCAGGTTATTGTCCCTACTCATAAGTCAAATTAGACTGGGAAGAATAACATATTGGACGTGAGAACCAATGCATTCATGGAAAAGCTGTCATTCAATTCTTTTTATATTCTGAATAACCATTCGTTCCTTCAGGTTTCTTCAGAGACTTTCACTTGGAATTTCTAGTTCGTATAGTCTGTGTGATTAGAAACAGCAGGAATCTGTCCTTTAACCTCTAATTAGCAAGCAACTTGGCTGGGGCATGCTTCTCACCCCAGAAGGTGCTTAAACGGCCGTGATTTGCATTAGGGACCCAGCACCAGCCGTGCGGGATGCAGCTGCGTTCAGGCGCACAGGGCAGAGCGCCATGCCGAACAAACAGGGCTTCCTTAGCGCTCTATTGTGGTAAGAAGCAGAGGTAATCATCCACAGACTGATCCCTGTGTGGAAGTACTCATGCTCTGAGAAATTGCTTTGAGAACAGCACTCACAGCAAGGCCAAATCTCTTACACACATGCACACACACACTCTCTCTCCGTCTCCCACACACAAACACACACACAGACACACACACAGACACACACACACACACACATACACACACAAGCACAGACAAGCTCTTTTCCCCTTAGTGCTAGGTCACCGTAGTTCAAGACCTAACTAACAGTGCATCATGGACGGAATGCCTTTGTTCTTCATGTGTTCCTGTGAGACCCAGCCTCTGGTATAGAGACTGTTCTGACAATATTTACAGACTTTATAATGAGTGGTGTTATAATGTGAAATTCGGGCAAATTATTCCCTGTAAAAGGAATATTCTCCCGTTCACATCAGTGATGTCACCTTTGACTGAGAGTTGATCTGTGACCTGCGTATCAGCAGCCTGCTGAATTATATTTTATATAAGCCCCATAACTCACATACATAAACAAGTCACACAACAAATGTTACAATTCTGTATTAAAAGCATAACAGCATAAAATAAATGTAAAAAATCAAAAAGACAAAGAATATGAACACAAAGACGTATCTGTGTCATTTTGGAAGAAGTGTAGCTGTGTACCAGGTTTGGCTACACGGGCTCTTAGAGGTCACGGTCGGACTGGGATGCCAAATTCTGTTGTAAAGCATCGGAGCAGACTGGCTCTGGGAAGGCTAGGGTGTTAAGTGATGGCCACTCCCCGGAGCTCTAAGCACTTTATCTGGCCTCTGACTAGATTAACATTAATTACATGAGCGCATGGGGAGATGACGGCCTGCAGACAGGAGAGTATAGTGCAGTGTGGTGTTCGTGATTTCTACTATGCTTATTTGTGTTTCACTTTTCCCTAGTTGTTTTTTTCTTAATAATATTGGATGACAAGATGTGCACTATGAGTGTCAAAACAAATAAGCAGGACAAAGAAAAACAGCCTCTGTATAATTGACTCTACCTATTCATTAGACTATTCCAACCCTACAACAAATTGCTTACAAATTGCTTAGGGGATTCTTTAAGTCCCTCCACAATCACATGTGTTGACTTAAGAAAAGGCCTCTGCTAGGTGTCCATATTGCAAGAAGCAAATAGGAGACCTATGAAAAAATATCATGTCATACAATGTTCAGAGAGGTTTATTATGTGGGTGTTAATATCAAAGGCAGATTTGATGGATAGATGTGAAGCCTATCAAACCTTAGCAGCCTAATACAGATCCTTCCCCTTCAGCTGCATTATAATTCATTGGCTTTTAAGCTTCCCGACTCCTAACATTAACCAATGTGTTAGGCATGGTAAAAAGAGAGAGAATAGAATATTCTTCGCAGCACAAGTTCAGCTAATTTACCAGAATATGTAAAACAACAGCCAATAAAACCTTGTTGTATGCCAGTTGCCAGATCAATCATCTTTTGCTCCCAAATTTGCAATGGTGTGGCTGTTTGGTCTAAGTAAAATGCCGACAGGTTGGCTGACAATTGCCAAGCCTCACTGGCTGACAGGTAGGCTTAATATTGATAGAAAAACAGAGAGTTAGGCCTACATACACACAAGCAGTACAAGGCTAAAGTGTGAAGGGTGGATTATATTGGTCAGTGCTTCCTTATTCTGTTCAACTGCAGAAAAAATTACATTAATTCAGTACTGTCTAATATTGCAAAAATGGTGCAGCACAAGATCTGCCATTTAATTTAAAGGCACCAGTGAACCGAGATACCAAGTATTTAGTGGCCATAACATACACCTCACAACATTGTTTTACAAATCTTACCATAAATAAAAAAGATTATTTTGTTGGAACATAAGTTATGGATACAACATCTGTGCTCACGGCTGCCAGCTGTCCATGAAATAGCCTACTCAGCTTGTGGCCATATCCAACAACACTATATCACATCTTCAGCTTTCTAATACACAGCATGTTTTTTTTTTTAAGAAATCTCCAAAGTGATGTGAATAGATTGTTATTTATGGAGGTCTTTGTATGAAGCTGCCGTTGTCACCCAGTCAGGGATGTTGACGATAAATGGCTGAATAGGCGAAAGGGATGGGGTCCTGCTGTAGCCAAGATATGCTCTGCTTTCCGAAGCTCATTTGTCATCCTGAACCGGATGCAGTGGCGAGGTGAACAGGTCTCCAACTTTGTTAAATGAGCTCTGAACTTCACCGGCGGCCGCTTGCTGCTCCGCTTCAAACTGAACCACGTCCTGCCTCCGCAAGTAGGTTTCCATTGAGTTCAGTGTCAGCTAAGAAAGAGGAAGATTAAATGCTGTGTTTAAATGGTGCTGGCAGGTGTCCTCTTGTGTCCTGCTTATCTGTCATTATGTCTTTATCTGGGCTCAATTACAGATCACATGGATATTTCCATTTGGCCTAATTATTGTTCTAAGCAAGAAATCATTGCATGTTGTTATGAAATCCCTGACTATGAAGATCACCTTCTGTGCTGTATTCCTATTGTTCTGGTATGAATATATCAAAAGCCACCGGTAAGCAGAGAACGTGGGAAATCGATAGTTCTGTTTAATGTCTGGTGCGATGGGACCATGATACATGTATTTATTAATGCCAGGTTTAGTTACGGAATGAAGGAATGTAGATCGAGGAATCGACTACGCAGCAACCGTCGCAGGGCCAGATGGGACTGGCCAGCTTGCTATGGCTTCTTTGGTTTCATTGGCAGCATTACACAGAGAGCCATATCAGCCTCTTTTGGTGCTTTAATGATCTGGATGTTTTCCTTCAATATTAAAACGACTAAAAGGATTAAAAGTAAAGACAAAAAAAAAATCACATTATAAATGTTTTGAATCTTTAGTCACATACATACATATATCCAGTCAGCTAAGGATTAAAAAACAAGTTTGATCTCAAGTATTATAGTCCTATTATATGTGCACTGTATGTGAGTGTGTTTGAGAATCGCTGCCTTAGGGTTGTGTTCTGTGAAACTCTGAATGAGTATGCTGGTGTGCCAGGCCCTGTGGATGCCCGTATATTACTCCCTGCGATAAAGTTGCAAAGCCCGCCTAGTTCACTCCACATGCCACATGCTATGCTTCTGGAACTCACACAACCGCAGTGTTAATCACGACATGGGTTATGGTTTTTATTCCGTTGTGTGTTCATCTGCCCCCACCCTCTTTCTCTACTCATCATCTAAAATTGATGCCACATCCCCTATGGCCTTTCTCATGGAAGAACAGAGACTTTGAAGTTGGAGGAGTCCTCTGAAATACCCCGAGGCTTCTCCTTCAAGGGGCTCCTGCCTGCACACTCTCTGTCCTTTCTTTTTCTTCCTCCTACTTTTTATTGCTTCTGCATCTGGAAGGGTTATTTTTCAGCCCGGCAAGACCAAATAGTAAATAAACTTCAAAAGCAAGGGCAAGTGCATTCGTGATCATTTTGTGAAAGATCTGGAATGAGGCGGTGACGACATGGTGTGAGGCTGGCGTTTCTGCCATCTGAACATCGTTGTGATTTGTCAGCAATTCCAAATACATGGCAACACAATCATTTTAACTCAGTATTTAGTTAGGAGTTTACATAACTCAGACACATGAATGTTTTAACACTGGGCAACTGACTGCAGCTCCTGTATTCTCTAGGACAAAACTTTTAATGATGATTAATGTTTTTATGCCACATACTAAAATAAACGAATTTAGTCACAATGCAGAATTTTGTTCAAGTCCAGACCTCTAGTGAGCAAGCTGAGTCCAAAAGTGGGGATGAACCCATAACCTCCAAACTTAAACCAAAACTTGAAAGTGGAATGAAGTGAAGTTATATCAGAAGTTTTTATGAGTAGGATTAATCTCTGTTAATCACCTTAGACAGAAGAAAGATTTATGTCTGGGGATCTGGGTGGAGGCACTACTGATTATACAGCATGATCGAGATATGAGAAGGAAGATAAAAATCCATTGTGAATGCAAGACAGAAATCAGTGGAACAGGTTTGGGGATCATGAGAAAGCTGATATTACACTGAGGCTGTCTTGCAACCATTAACAGTTTGGAAGACATGAGCTATAAAATCTGGGGTATTTTATGGAAGGCTAGATATCATCGTACCAAGACATCACAAATTTCTATGATGCAATCAAGTATGTCTGCTCTGCAGAGCTGGTGCAAACTGGGCATCATGGCAAAATCTCCTATTGCTGTCTTATCGGGCAACACTGAAGCAGTTGTAAGCAGGGTTCAGACAATAGCAAACGTTCATGTACAGCTCAACACGAACAGCCAATTGCATGGTGACTGAACATTTATCAAAGATGTTTGCCTACTTTTCACTGCCCAGGGCTGATTATTGCTCCCAACCTTTATTTTCCTCAGTCTACACAGACAGAATAAACAAACAGTGTTCTGTTGCTTGTCCTTGACCCTTCAGAGTAATGGCTACTGATAGGTTGGAAATGGCTGCTGGGGATTGAAGTGAGTAGTTTGTAGAGCCTTCATTGGGGTGTTCACCGCCTGCTGAATCAAAGTCAGCCCTGTGAGTGTGGGGTGTCTTATTCATTACCGCCACCTCTGGTTGGTTGTGCAAGAGAGAGCGAAAAGAGTGTAACTGTGTTGGGGAAATGACCCCCGCTATAGGGGGTGTCAGTGATGGAAGAGCGGGGAGTCAGCAGTGCTCTCGAACACTGCCTCCACAATTAAATGGACTCTTGCCTCTGTTAACACTCAGTCTTACTTGTGTCTCAGATCTAATTCATATTGCCGTAATGATTTTTGTGCAATCGACCAGCCTTGTAAGAATGGCAGTCTTTAATTTATTACTATGCATTAGTACAAATCAAATAAACAAGTTTCAAATCATTTGGGTCAGTCAATCATCAGTTTAGGTGAAATCCTGCATGGTTATAACCATTATTTACCAGATTAGTATTTTTAGGATGTTTAGATGTAATTCAGTTCCCCTAAAGGTCATGACTGTTGTTTCTACTGATGCTGTTAGCATATTAAAAACCAAATATAAGACAGTGAAGATAGCTTTGCATGTGTATTCTTTTACTAACCCTATTGAAGGTTCCTCCTCATCCCTCCTATTCATGATCCACACACAACTTAGCAAGGATATTTTCAATTAAGCATTGTGTCATTGTCCATAAAAAAGATTTTGCTGTCTGTCAACTACATATAACACAAAACACAACAGTACAAATGGCCATGTCATTTATTTCCTAAAGTAAATGCAAAAACATCTCTGAAAAATGCATGGATCTATGAAACTTTGTAATTATTTCAAAACTAGAAACAAAAATGTATTGGTGAGACCAAGGCATTTGATTACAATAGCAAATGATTTTCAATTTCACAGTTATTACTCCCATATGTCAGAAATTCAAAGGCTAAACAGGCACCAGATATAGATTATGTAAAAAATAAATCCAGTGAGCTCTCAAGCAGAAAAGAAGATATTGGCATCAAATTCTACTATCATTATCAAATTCAAGACACTGGAAACTGATTAATGATAAATCCAGCCTGGTAACTTAACAATTGGACAATATTAAAAGAAAAAAATACTTTTTTATTAGCTGTTTATACTCACAATTTTCTGCAGATTTTTTTCATGACATAACCCTGATTTCACTAATTAGTTCCCTTTCTTTGTCATGTGGGAGAACTAATTAGTGAAATCTGGTGGTACAGGTATGCATGCTTTCATTCATGAATTTGTTAAAGTTTGAGGTTCATTAAAAGTTTACTGTGTAGGGCAATTTGTGATGTGTCATCCCTGCCTCTCCTTGAACTAATATGAATAATGGAGTCATGTCCATATTAGTTGTTCCTAAGGCATTCTAATTGTGCACTGTAAGGGTGGGTCTGTATTATTTGCTCACTTTACTTAAAGTGAGCCAGTTTCCATTTTGATATTGCGATCATTTAGTTTTTTCCCCCAGAAACACTGTAGCAAACCCCTGCTATTTGAATCCGATTCTTTCTATGAAGAATGAACATGCTCAGAACCTTAGTTACTCCTGTTAGTACTCAGCTGAGGTATGGCTACTTATTAAGGTTTAGCTTCTAAATTCACAAACATTGAGCCATCAAATGCTATTTTATATGCTTGTATCATATCCACAGTGAGGTTTTGTTTAAAAGTGAGACAGATGATGCTGAGTTTTGATCTTTGTGCTGACTGCTAAGAATATGAGATTGCTAGCTTGGGAAAAATTAGCACATATGATCTCCTAATCAAAAATTCTTATTCATCCATACAGCTAATTCTTGGCAGGCTGCTTTCTATGCAGACCTCAACAAGAACAGTCTGAAACATCTTATATTCAGCCAATGCTTGCTTTCGGTTGTGGTCCACAGATACAGAAATACCAGTTTATTGATTCTCAAGACCTTTTGATGAATTCCCATTATAAACATGTGTACAGTTTGACCCATGCGAATGTAGTGGATGTTACCTGTAAAACTCTTTTCTTGAGAGGGTTATCTCACTTGACATCCTTCACAAAGGAGTGTGCTGGTTGCAGTGCTGTAAACCATATTGCTTGAGGTTGTTCCCATACCTTGCTGCTGTAATGAGACTCCATATGGTTTAGAATTAATTGAATGTACTGTGGCTGACAGCCGGGGTCTGAAGGGTAATACTGTAGAGGGGACACAAGTTCCACCTGAATTAAAATCTGGCAGATCTACGTCCTCTGGGAATATCACCCAGAGCCCTCGGACCTGAAGAATGTCATCATTTGGACATTGCTCCCCAACTGTATGGGTGTCTCTTTCCAGAGCATTCGATGATTCCAGTGACTTGGTTTTGTCAGGGACAGTTCATTTGGGAAAGGTGAATGTTCACATAGGACTCAGTGGCAGCAAGGCATGAAAATGGATACACTATTTGACATCTAATCTAGTCTGTGACCACAACCTCCACAAGAACTAATGTTATTTGCATAGCTCTGCTGCATCCTCTCCTCAGTTTAGAAAACCCCTTTGGGCACATCATTCAGGGCAAGGTGTTTGGTGACTGTAGTTAAACATGTTTATTGTGAAATGTTTAGATTACAGCATGTTTTTTTTTTCAACACAAATTTATGAAATTGGCTATACATTTTTGTCTGACTGTAATGTAAGACATTTAAGATGTAGGCCTATTTGTTATTGGCCAAATTTCTTTAAAATTCTCCTTTAAAAGAATTTACGAGATTTATATGGTTTATCAGACTAGAGATCAAACCATCATGAGAAAAAAACAAGAGAAGTTTATTGCTTTTCATCACATTATAATTTCACGTAATTGAAAGGTTTTTTTTTTTTTGCTAATTCTACATATCCTGTCCTTCAAGAATTTAGAGTGCTGTGTCTGTCGTCCCATCAGCCGTCCTGTCAGTCATCCTATCAGTCATTGTTTTAGTGGTTCCTGAAAGGCTGAACACTGTAAGTTCTGCAATAACATGTGTGACGGTGGATTTGAACGCAAACAGTACACAAAAAACTCCAGGCAAACTAATACCAAGCATCTTATTATATGGTGACATGCCCACCTATTCATCTTCAAAGAGTGTAATGATGAGTGAATATATCAAGTGAAAAAATATTGAAGATAAGAGAGCCTAGTTCATTTAGACACTTTAGGAAGATGTTGCCTACAGTCTTACGTTGATCTGCCTAATTTCTGGTAGTTTAGGGATTTGTGTCAATACTGTATTATGAAAGTGTGTTGGACTGTTGAGAGGTCCATACCAAGTGCATGAATAAGTGTGTAGCATTGAGGTGTAGCATTATCTCCAATAAAGATGAATTGGTGAAGCTTCCCATTGGTTCAGTTTACTATCCATAATCTGAGTCTGAGATTAAGACCACTAAGGACTGGAAGTAATGAGATAATGCTGATTATTATAAAAAGGTGACTATGCCTGTATAATTTGCACCTTTGCATTCAGTGCTAAGCTCTACATAGAGTGGGGTCAGTGATATAGGAGTGCTAAAGGTGGTTTGTCCTTATGGAACAATGCGGACTATAGACTTGAACACACTTGCCAAATAATCTCACGTTCACTTTCTAGAAGTTTTTATATTTGGCTGCTGGCAGTATAGCAAATGATCTCTCATGAATTATGCCAATCAGTAGGTTGAACCTTCATATGGCCAGTAATATTTAAACCCACCCACCATTACTCTGCAAGATTGAATTTTCTCCAGACCCTGGGTGCATCTTTTTGAAATCATTGACTGAATGACTTCAGAGAAGTCAAGACTCCCCACTGTGTTCCAAACAAACACTGATATTGATATCCATTTCTTTTACATTTGATGTCCAACTTTAACAGTCCAGTTGCATACCTTGTCATATTTTATTCATTAAATACACAAATAAATCGTAGGTTTTTATGTTTGCTTGTTTGTTTATTGCTATAACAAAGCGTTTGCACCATATGGAAAATGCCCATATGGCACTTGATGTTATTGCTGCACTGTTTTGCTGAAAGCAATTTTTATTTTGAATACTTCAATCAAGAAAAATCAGTCACATGTCACATGTGTCACATGACACTGTGAATCTAACAGATTTTTAAAGTCAGCTACTCTAGTCTACTTTTTCAAGATCACATGATCTCACATCAGACTAAAACATTTTTCCACCTTTATCTTTTGAGCTCTTTTGCACGATGCACTACAACAACTACTGTACAACTACTACAGTTGTGAACATTAACATAAAGCACTGCCATTGGTCAGCATAAGCCTGAGTTGTGATTTGTTTAGCAGAGGGTCTACACCATTACGGAAAGGGAATTCTGCTAGCTTCCTATCTGTGTTAAATGTACCACAGCAGAGAAAGAGGAGCTTGGTGGAGTGTCTCCTCAGCACTTGTCCTGCGTAACATCAGCAGATCCTCTTTAGCCACTGTTCACCATATTTACTTTTTAGTTCTATGGCGATTCCAGTGTTATCTTGTTCACAAATGAAATATTGATAAAGGTCATGGTCCCCCACTCACACCACCCATGGGATCGGAAGGTAATAATGTTAATAGATAAGAGTGAAGGTACTGCGGTTGGCAAAGAACAAAGAATGAGTTTTATGTTTTATGGAAGGCATGAGATTGTTATGCTCTCTCTCTCTCTCTCTCTCTCTCTCTCTCTCTCTCTGTTGATGGGTGGGCTGGACATTAGTCATTCTTATGTTAATCAGCTTGTCTATGCAGACATTGACCATTTGTTAGGACCTGGGAGTACTTGCAGCTATTTGCTGATAAGAATTTACTGATAAGAATATCTATTAGTAATGTTTGTTAGTTAAATGTGGTCTGAAACATTTCATTTTGCATCATAGTCACCAATGTTTCAAACACAGCATTGCCTTCATGGCAGAACTTAATAATAGCTGATTTAGTTAGAATCAGGATCAATACTAAAAGCAGATTTTATATTTTTGGAACATAATGTTACATTATTGCCTTTTTACCTTTGGAAGTGTGTAGCCACTGTGTTCAAACTGGGATTGTGCTCCTTATTCCACAGAGATTAGCTATTCTATATGATGGATTGGTGGATGATGGAACCACTCATGAATAAAATTAAAGTTTTGCTGTTCTTGGTCACATTTTGTGTTGATAACTTTGCTTTCATAATAGGCATAATGTAGTTGAATGGATGAATGAAAGAATGTAAAGTATTCAACTGAAATGTGAAGTATTCACTTTTATCTGTACAGACTGTAACTCACCTGCTTCTGTGCAAACTTTATCGTGCAGCCACTATCCCACTCATCACTGGCCCATTTCCTACCACAGGTCCATTACTGATGGCACTATTTTCAACATTGCAGTGACACTGAAATGGTAGGCATGTGGTTGCGGCATGGATGTAGGTGTTCTGCTGCTGCTGGTATATTAGACACAGCAGTGCCAGGTTTTAACCTGTGTCAGTGCTACGTCTTAGTTGAGAGTGGTTTGCCCACTGATCTGTAACTAATCATGTAATGATGTTGAAGCTAATGTGCTGCCATATTGGTATGCTCAGTAACCAGTTAATAAGTGTGATGGTTAATGTGTTAAATATCTGATTATTTTCTAGAATAGGCTAGTCCTTATATGTCTGACAAACTACTACAAGGTAATGATATTCTTTTAACATGAGAAGATCAAGCTCCTTTCACAGTTATCCCTGACATTAGCTAACTATCCTAATGCCTCAGAAAGGATAGGATCTCCAATTCTGATTATTTGGGGAGGGACTCACCATATAAGGGGAGTACCAGTTGCCTCTGGCATGACTTCACTGATTCTATGGCCAGAGAGGAGGCAAGCCAGCTAGTGTGGGGTGTCCCCTTCTGCCCACCATACCTCCCCCCTTCTCCTGCACCACAGTTTCGTCTCTGGCCGACAAGAAGATAAAGAAGACGTGGAGAAGGAGAGCAGATGGGCCTCCCAATGGTTCTTGTTCCAGTCCTGGTCAATGGCTTGGGGTTCACCCACCTGGAGGTGGACTCCCCTCCAGAGCCAGAGGAGGACCAGCCTTCTGACCAGGACATATACATCAATGTGTGACTGTGCCTGTGTGTGTGTTCATCAGTATTATACTTTCCACTCTTGCCTCTGTCTCGTCAACATGTGTAGCACATGTCTTGTTAATGTCAGTGTATTTAAGTGTGTGTGTGTCTTGTGTTCATTGTTGGTCATTGTTTTCACCCAGTTGCATGTTGTGGTTTGGGTTCATGTTTAAAACAATACGCTAAAAGCTACAGCTCTCGTCTACATTCCGCACCACCCCTCAGCATTATATTAATCACATGATGTGGGCCAAAGGAAAAGCTATTGATTTAATACATACATTCTCTACATTTAATCCCTACATACTGAAATGTCCAGCAACATAATTGCCCAAGACATGCCTGTTGCATGCCCGTTATGTTTTTTTTGCTGTTTGTTTGTTTGTTTCTCTTGATAGCTGGGCAATTAGATCGCTCCTCATTTAACTTCATCTACATAACTCTAGAGCTTTAAAGTTAAATTAATATCTGATTGATGTTAGCTAACTAGATTATAGTCACTATTTACCTCAGGATAACAAACATTAGCCTTTTGCAAATGTGGTAAAAGTTAACAAATTAATTCATTTTTTGCTGATGTGGCAACCTTTCTGAGCATGTTACTTCCATATCATTGATATTTTTCAACATATTTAATGATCAATATGTATTTAATATTAAAAACATACACATAAGTGAACTCTGACATTTTAATGATTATTTTCTGCTCTATGATAATTAACCAACCCACAGGATCAACTCATCATAATATCTTGACAAGACAATGATTGATGGTTAAACTTCCTGCATAGAGGTAAACTATGCACTTTTTTCTTGACTTCCTGCACAGTTTGAAGTTCCATTCAAACTGAATATTTTCATTCCCTATGGGTTGAAATCTCAAAGAAATGGCAGAATTCCTATATTCTTTTACAGTGCACTACAAAGGTGGTTGGAATGCACCTACTGTAAAATATATATTGATGCCAGATTGACTACTTTTGACTACTTATAATGGTCTCGCTTTTCCTGATATCTTGTCATTGTATCAGCTATCCAGTAATATATTATGGTGGACAGAAACTGGCCAATGACAAAGAACTGAAGGATGACATTACTAGCTGAACACCTCCCCGTACACCTCCAAGGAATATCTCATAAAAATGAAAAAAGAATTGACATGTTGTCCAGTGAATCATATGACACATTTCATGAGAATCAGCCTATCAAAATCTGCTGTTCTTAATACTGGTAATGCTTATGAAACTTAATTTTGAGGCGATTAGTGCCAAGACCTTTTATTATTTATAATCATAAATAAGTAATGTACATGAGAAAGCAATGTGTGCCTAAATGTCTTTTTACAGGAAAATGGTTTTATCCACCTTTGTGGCATCTCTCCACAAATGAGCAATTGGATTCTTTTAAGTCTTATACAGTATGAATACTACTGAATACAATTACAGCATTATAGTAATTGCACTTGGTTGTTTGTAACTAAAGTCTTGCCATACTGTCTTTATCCACATCTTTTTTCAGTTTAGAGATCACTGCAGTTCAACTTTACAGTTCAACTTTAAACTGTAAAGGTCATTTTAAAGGTCCCAAGGTCCAGAGATGGGCACTCAAGTACGTCGTCTACAAAAAAACTTGGAAGACTTGACTTGAAACTCGTCCCTAATGGTTCTCTTGAACTCTTCCAAAATAACTTGTGAACAATAAGAGTCAGTCTGGTATCCAGGCGATGTGTGCAAGGTATAAAACAAACACTTTGTATGTTTATTTTGTTTATTATGTTTATGCTTTTTTGCTTATTTTATGTGATAGCCTTTGTAGATTAAAATCCTTGAACATAACCGAAAGAAGGCAATGTGTAAAGAATGTGAGAAATAAATGAAAGACACTGAACCAACCACATCAAACTTCATAAGGCACCTGAAAACACACCTGGAAAGGTTTGTTTTGTTTGGTTTAGTTTATGTTAGCCATTTCGCCGTCAGTACAGCTAGCATGGTAGCCACTTGTAAACAAACATCAGAACAACCATCAACATTTTAAGTTAAATAAATGGTAAATAAATTCTAAAGTATTTTACTCGCCACAATTATTGTTTTACAGGAGCGATATGTGTGTAAATTAATGTTCAAGACACATTTGACTTAATGAGATAACTTTTCCCATAATGATATTTTTATTTGATGCTAGTATCTCAAGATCAGATGGATGTCCCCCAATATCGATATCGGCAATTAATTTTATTTTACACCGAGGCAAATAACTGTCGTGGAACAAAAATGAGTGATGCATTTTATACTGTTTTAAGCACACAGTCATGGGCTCGATCTAAAATGCCGTACTTCCTAGGCCAAAGCAGTATGCTTTGATAAAGGGTAGTATGTCCGAAAACTAGTATGTATTAAACAGTAAGCGAAAAGTACCCAGATGGCTTACTGAATTCGAGAGCAATTTTGAAGTATGGAAATGATCTTGTGACCGAAGGGTCATGGGTTCAGTTTCCAGGCCCTAGGCCAGGGGTAATCAATTAAATCTTTCCGCGGTCCATTTTTGGCAGATAGCTCAGACCTTAGGTCCGGGTCCGCGGTGGCGAACGAAAGTTGTTGAGCGGGTGGGGGGGGGGGGGGGGGGGGGGGGGGTGGCGAACGAAAGTTGTTGAGTGGGGGGGGGGTGGCGAACGAAAGTTGTTGAGCGGGGGGGCAACGTATAGGTGGTGAACGTAACACTCGTCTGAAAATAAATTCTCCGGTTTAAAATATAGTCTCTTAAAATTTTTTTGGTATTTGGGTCCGTATCCAGTTAATCAGGAATGTGATTGGGTCCGGACAGGACGGCGTTCGGGCGTTCCGCCATTTGGTGATACCTGCCCTAGGCTATAACTGAAGTGCCATTGAACAAGGCATTTAGTCCCAACTGCTTAAGTGCTAGGGCTGCCCACTGCTCTGGGCCTGTGTGTCCCACAGGCCCTAGTGATCACTAGGGTGCGTGTGTTCTCACTGCACAGATGGGTAAATGTGGAGGACTAATTCCAATTGGGGTGAAAATCATAGTTGGCAATATGGCAACTTAAGATACAAACTTTCTGTTTTATTCTCAATGGTATCGGTGATAAGAAACAGAAAAAATGCAATACTTGGAAGTGGCCAATAATGTGGGATGGCTGACAATAGGAGCTAACAAGGTAATATATAAGATCTAAATTTTCCATCTCCTATCTCTAAATGTATCCTGGTATTGACATGAGACTTGACTTGGACTCTAGTCAAAAGACTCATGACTTGACTTGGACGCCAGCCTAAAGACTCGTGACTTTTGAACATCTCTGCCAAGGTCAAATAGGTGTGACTTTTGAACATCTCTGCCAAGGTCAAATAGGGCCAATTTGCTTTTCCTGTTTGAAGCAGTTCTTACTTTTTAAAGTGTCTTTTAAGAATACATTTTGCTTTACAATTCAAGTAATTATTTTCTTCAATCATTTATTATATATCTGTTAATTTTCATATATCTATATGAAATAAATGCATAGAGCACAGCAATTTTCTCAATGTGTATTGTGCATTCTTTAAATAATGTTTGCCTTATTTTTTCAGAAATGCTTCCCCTATTTTTTCTCTCCAATCGGGTTGTAAACCAATCCACAGTACTGAATCTGCCTTCCTCATCCAATGATTTACTACATGATGTTGCCTCTGGAAAGTGTGCCTTCTTAATTCTTTTAGATCTGAGTGCAGTCTTTGATATGTTGATTACTATTTTGTTGGATTATGTGTAGTATGTTGTTGGCATCCAGGGTTGTGCCCTGAAGTGGTTTGCTTCATATTTGGAAATTATAACATTTCTGTGATTATCGGTACCTCGGGGCTCTATCTTGGACCATGTCTTGTTCTGCTTATACTTACTCCCACTTGGATCCATCATCCAGAAGTATAAAATATTATATATTTTGCATAGAAGATGATATACAGTTGTATGTCTCACTTAAGTTAGGAAAGTGACTCTACAACTCTTCTTTGACTGCTTAAGAGACAATTTTGTCAACAATTTTCTCCAACTTAACCAAGACAAGAAAATGCTTTAGAAAAGTTATCTGGGGCCATTATCCTCCAACATATACAGCCATTCAAAAAATCCGTCAAAGTTGTGAAATGTAGTTTTATTCAACTCAGACACCTCCTGTAGGGATGTGGAAATGGTCATTCATGCCCTCATCTCCTCTCACATAGACTATTACTATTCAATCTCCTAAGGTTATCTCATTTGAGCTTTTTGGTCCAAAGTACAGTTGCAAGGTTTTTTTAAAGGCACCAAGAAAGGTGAGAGCATTGCCCCTGTACTCCAAACCTTACACTGGATACAAGTCAGATACAGAGTGGAATTTAAGGTTTTACAGTTCGTTTTTAAAGCTCTACATGTCTTGGCTCCGAGCTATATCTTGGATCTTATCAGTTTCCATTCTGCCCCTTGAGCCCTATGAGCTACTAATCAGATGGTTTAGTTGTTCCTTGTTCTACACTGAGGTCAAAAGGTGAGCAAGCATTCTATGTGGCTGCATGAAACCTTTGGAACATCATCCCATCAATTCATCCCCCCCAATAAACATTTTAGTCAAATTTAAAAACAATTAATTTTCATGGGCATCTGGGTCCTTTTAAAAATCTTTTGTCTGACCCATAATTAACTGCATTCTGTCTTTCATTGATTCTTAATTGGATTATTGTATTCTCCTAAAATGTTACTTTCCTAGTTAAAATATTGTGTCGTTTTAAGAGTTTGTATGTTTATTCAATGTTTGCTTTAGTTTTCTCTTTTCTTTGTTCAAATCCATATCTTGTTCATACCTGTGTCGTTTAAACATGCTGTATAAATAATTTTCATTTTGTTGTTGCTGGAGAACACATTTTGAGGATTTTTAAATACAAAAGCGCAAGACATGAAACTCCATCTTCAGCTCTCCAAGTATCAGATGGGACAATCATCTGCCAGTAGATTGAATTACTGCACTACAATCCAGCAATTGGCCTTGAGTTTCATTAATAAATGTGAGTTCACGTATACACATTCAAGTATATTAAAATCTGCATACATTATTCAGAGAGCAGCACCTGGTCATGGTATGGGTACAAGACAAGACAGGAATTAAATCATATGATAGCTATATGATAGATATGATAGATGTAAAAGGACACTGTCACCTCTCATGTCTTGTTGACAGATGAAGACATAAGAAAAGCCAAGTCAAGTTTATTTATATTGCACTTTTCAGGAATTCAAAATGATTCACATAAAACAGTTGTTACACAGATAAATAAAGCAACGGATTAAAAAAGAACACATTTCAAATAGCGAACTAAATGAACTAATAGCTACAAATAAAATTAAACAAGCAACAATTAGTAGAAGAGAATCCACTGTTGAAAACCTCACTGTGTCACGGTACGGCGGCCCCCTACGGGTCGCCCCCGTCTACAGCAGCAGCTTGTCCTGTGGGTGTGGCGTTATGTTCGTCCCTCAGGTGGGCAGAGCCCGCGATCCGTCTCACCTGAGGGTCGTTTGTTCGTCTATATATGTCTTGTCTTTGTACCAGTTGACTGCTGGTTATTATATCCTTAATTCGGATCAGTTCACGGGTTTTGGTTTGCGCACTTTACATATTAAACCATCCTTTTTCCCTGAGACTTGGCGTGATCGCTTCCATTTATTTTCGCTCACCCTACCCGTCACACACTGGGCTTTGTAGGGAAACAAATACATGTGCATAATATGGGCACTCTGTGGGCCAAATATGTCAGCATGTGTAATGAAGCCCATCTGGCTGGCCAAGGGTGTACCAGACCAAAAGAGGCTATTTTCACAGAGTTATACAAAGATTGCTTGGGCATAAGGCCAGTTATGTCCACTGATGAAAGGCTCACTCCTAATATACCCAGTGATAAAGAACAGTTTCTTATCTCTAAAACCATGACAGAGTCAAAGCTGCATGGAATGTGCGCCACAGACTCCACAGAAGATGAAAATTCAAGTATTCTCAGGGTCAGTAAAGGAAATGTCTTACAATAAATGGTGCAAGCAGCTCTCTGTGTAAGGAAAGATCTTCCTGGTACTCCTAGACGTACACGTAGAGGGCAAGGACATGACCAGGAACATGTTGACAAAGTTAACAGTCTATCTCTATTTCTTTAGTCTTTGGAAGCACATGTCCTAGACGATGGTCCGGAAGATGACTGTGATAATACTGTTAAGCAGAGTGTGTGTAGTGTAGCACAAGACATAATCTTTGCCTTCTTCAAGAGAAGAAAGCTAACACAAAAATCTTGTGCTGCTCAAAAGCACCCACTTCTAGACCTACATTATGCAACCACACATAAAGTAGATTGATACTGTTTGATACGATGTGATATCCATAAAGTAGATTGATAATTGAATTGCCTCAACCATAGCTCAGAACATTCTGGATAGGTTATGATGAGATCTGCATGCTAGAAAATATAAAGCAAGGCAGAAGGATCCACTGCTCATGCAGAACACGGATGTGCTAGAAACCACTTCATATGGCAAGAACATCTTCTGCACAGATGACGATATGGCAAAGGGGTCCAGCTCTTCAGTGACAGCTAGGAAATACGAAGGACAAAGGTTTCAGCAGACCAAGGTCCATGCCACTCTACGCCTCGCCGCTCTACTGCAGTTCCAAAAGCTGGAACAAACCGTGACACTAAGTGAAAAAAGACCTTTGTTACCTATGGAACAGCCTACCCATGCAAAGGAATGCTTTGTCAATGCTAATAAAAGACAAAATACACAAAACAAGGACTTGGCATGGATGTTGGGAAGAATTCATGATGACAGTGAAAATTCATCAGTCATCTGCCAGGAAAGCTTTCCAGGAAGCCATGAGGATCACTGACCCACCTGTGATGATTGCAGGTGTGCTGCCAGTTCTGCGGGCACCAGCAGATGACACTTCACCACTGTTATCAGCAGTTTCATGGACACACTACTTTGGACAGAAACACACAATAATCGCAGCTGATCAACCATTATACAGCAGGAATAAAGAACCTACGCAGGCAATTCCAGAGTTTGCAGATATCATATTTCTCATGGGAGGGCTTCACAGTTGTTTCAATTTCATTAAGGTTATAGACCAATACACAGAAAGAGCTGGTGTGGAAGACAGAATTTGCTGTTTATGTACCAATCTGCACAGAATCCTTGTTAAATGGAAATGCCTTTTATTATGCTGTAGGATGTCATCGGCTAACATATGAAGCTATGTGGTAGATTAAGTGGTCAATGTTTAAAGTATGGTTAGCTGTACATGGTCACACTGATGAAGTTCCAGTGAAAACCATGTTCAGAAAATAGCCAATAACTTTTCAACAAGGAATCAGCCAGCAGCATAACTGATACATACAACGCAGCCAACCAGCTGAGGATTCTATTTGGCAGTGAGAGGGGTCTGTGAGAAAGAGTGTCAACTTTATTCATATGTGCATGCAAAAAGGGAAAAATTAAAGTGCTCTAGACCATGAAATATATATTCCAAAAACCTTACTTTCACCTGAAAGAGAACATGAGGAAGAATATAACAATTGTGAGTATAATTATAATAGCCAGTAGCCTGCATTACACAGCAGTGGCATTGCATATGACTTTTTATGTGTTTAGGGGTTTTTTTTTACGTGTTTTGATGTTTAGGTGTTTAGTTTTCACCTTATGTTTTATGCCATGCAGCCAGGGTGAGGAGCTTACACTGGCATATCCCAAGTTTGTTTGGGTGTTGGCAAATCCAACATTTATTGGATTTATGTTCCGTCTTTATGTTGGTCCTTATTTAAGCCGAAAGCTGTCCATCATTACAGATGTGTTGAATTTCTTCATGTTTTCATGTTCATGTTTTGTTTTCCTACTTTCAACTCGTCACTTCTACACCTGTTTTTGGTTCCCTTTGTTCCTACTGCATTTTTTTCCTGTGAAAATAATGTGCTCAAAACGTCTAGGAGGTTACCTCCATTTGTAATTTTTTTTGTAATTTTTTTTTACATCTTATTCATGGTACATATCACATATTAACATGAAAATACCGTGGATGTTTTTTTCAAGAACGGTTATCACTTCTTGGCAGTTCTACTATTATGTTTGTTAAGAATCACAAAGTAGTATTTTTCAAATGTTCGTCAGTCCTTGCAAAATGAGTCATGCTGCTCCTCTATGTTTCCGGTTGTTTTTTACGGTGAGAATGTGTGTGAGAGTTCAAACTGAATTTGTCAGAAGTGTGTTCACCCATTATGCTAATGAGCAAACAACTCAATTATCTTGTTCTTTTTTTCCCCCCAACTTTGTGTTTCTCATAATGACTTCACTGCCCTCTGTAAGCTATTACTTTAAGCTTCTGAACCATAACAGGGAGATTAGTAATAAAATATTGGTTTGAGGGAAACAAGTTCTTGAGGTGCATAAGTGACAAGTGGCTCATGATATGAATGGATGGAGAAACACGATGGCACATGTCCACTGGAGTTCAATCAAATGAATTATAGTGTAAGATGGACAGACAGTGAGGGAAATCACTCTGTTATCAGCAAAGTATACAATTACCCTGTTTAAACTAAACTAAGGGGACCTGGCAGAAGCTGTCCTTATAATTTTAGAATGTTCTCAGAGTAAATTAAGGTTTTTTAAAACTGCCGATGAGCGGAACTTACATGCATGAAAATAGAGAAACCGTGCTGTGTTGTGCTCAACTCAATCGTCCGAGGCAGAATTACTGTCCAGACAAGTCTGATCAGCCCATAATTACAATCACAGTGGTGCATGATGCTTCTGTTTAAGCGTGTGATCTCCACCCCACTCCTCCCTCACCCTCAAGCCCCATGCTGCTGGCAGCCTCAAGTGGTACCATTTGACCTTACTCACCCTCAACCAATTAATATTTAGCAGACATGTCAGTACAGGCACAAATTCAAACAGCCTTGAGAACCTCCCCCTCCTCCCTCCCCCCTTTGAAATCTATACCAATTAAGTACACGGCTCTTGTTTTCAAAACGTAGAAGTCTTGGTTTCTCTGTCTTCCATTCCACTGTCCCAGTAGTCTTCATTAACAAACGGAGAGAACGTATCATGAATAGAAATGGTGTCATACTCCTTCACTCCATCTTACACCAGTGTAGCCAGAGGAGGCCTTTCACACACTTCCCTGTAGTTTTTTGTATCCTTCCTTCCTTTGCTCTCTGTCTCTCATTACAGGCACTCCAGGTGACGTTTCAAAGCCTCAGTGGGTTTGAAAATTGCTGATATTGTTCTTGGGGCAATATCTTCTCATATGGGTCAATTCCCATCTTTGAGAGTTCACTAAAGGGGTAATCCTCACTTTGGATGGCGTTTCCCTGACAGCAAGTGTGGTCTCCACTGCAATTGTTGTTTTTAGATGTGGTGCCATTGCACACAGAGCACAGTACAGCAGGTATAGAAAATCCTCACACTTCTTTTCATTATTTAATTTAATGCAATACGCCTCAGCCAGAACTTCTCATCCATCAAGGTAATTTTTTATTTAGCAAAAAATGTAGTTTCATAATGTCAGACTTTCTTATCAGTCAGGACCATGAACGGCCCTTCTCATCCCAGTCCACGCTCGCTGTGTTTGTTCTACAACGGCAGAGGCACAGACACGACCCATTGACACGACTCATTCCTGCCTGAGTTGGTGATGGCTTCACAATTTACCAAGAACAGTAGATAAGAGGAGGAGAGGTCCTGCTGGCCGGTACAGCAGTTTCACTAGAGATCTAAAAAAAAAAAACATAATTCATTTTAAAGTCAGTGGAGACCAACATTCTCCATTCTTTCAAGCCAAAGATACAGACTCTGAAGAACCTTTTTTTTTTTTTTTTTTTTGGCAGGGGGGGGGGATCACTGACTGTATTACAGAAAGGGATTTAGATGAATGGAGAAAGGATAAGCAATCAGAAACCCATTTCTACTTCATTTCATGTAGGATCTCTATGTGAAATAGTGACTCGTGAAGCTTATCTTCATAATAACAGGGCTTTAAAACACTTTCAAATATTTTATGACAAAGGATCACATACTCAAAGTCTGTGTTTATGTTCTCCAATTGATGCTTTGTACACAATGTGTACTCTAATTATAACTGATTCCTTAGTTACAAAGTCATTTTAAGATTAACCATATTCATCTTACACCTGTGATATTATTTTTACACCTCATGAAACTGAGAATACTTCTTTTTAATTTTTGTTTTCTATGTTTTTGTGTCACAACACCAATTATTGTATTTTGTGATGATGTGTTTGCTTTGACTATAGCAGTAGATGATATTGTAATGCATGGTTACATGTACATTGTGGCAAAGTGATTGCCTTTTTTTAGATCCTAAAGATTTAAGCCGAGAGTTCAGTTCACAGTGCTGAACAAGTATTCTAATAGAGTCTAAAACGAAAATGAGGAGTTTAGTTAATACAGAGTCAATATGAGTTCACCATGTAGAGAATATTAATGAGTGAATTACATTTAGAGATATAAATGTACATGAAGCTCCGAGAACCTTTCTCCCCTCTGTCGCTAGTCTTGTTGTAGTGATTGTGTATTGCTGTATTATGACTGTATAACAAATGCCTGCAAAATAATATAATAATAATATATATATTTTATAATATTATATATAATTAGTTATTTTGATAATTTACAAGAGTTATAATCTAGAATTATACAAGATTTTCATATATTGTATGATAAGGTAAGGTTTTTGCATGCTTTAATGAGGTCTATTTTTTAAGAATACATGAGTGCAATAAAGAATCTTTAGAAAACCTTTACACTTGAACATCCTTTAGAAATTGCAGGGGGTCTCAGTGGCCTTGAAAACAGGCATTTCAGTAGCAAAGAAAATCTGTGGCATTATCCGTTGGTCTGATCACTGCTGTTTGCTTAAGAAATTACTCACGATTGTGTTTATCCTTGTTTATCTGATTTGTTTCTGTTTTGCTGAGAATACTTATACCTGGTCTCTCCAGCTGCTGAAAACAATTCTGGGATAATGTGAAAAATCAGGTTGGTGATATTCATATGTGGTGCAGTTCTGTGACTACATACACACACAAAGCCCCACAGAACTTCTGTTTTAAAATGTGTTTCAGTTCTCTGCATTCAGTCAGAAGACCGCTGAGCCACTGAAGGCCACTCAAAAGCAATTCCGCCCATTTCTTTGTTTTTCTAGAGGCTCATTGAGGCATAGTAGATGACAGCCCAGGGCCACGACAGACCTCCTCAATATTACAGGGCTCAGTTAACAGTGCTCTCCCTTGGCCACCCTTCTTTTGTATACACCAAGGTCTGTCTATGCATTGCATAAGGGGGGTGATCCACTCTCTGTCCCTTCTTATGGGTTGTGAATTTACAGATAGTCTTTGTTTTTCAGCTCATCTATGCTGGCTTGTTAATTATGCCTTAAGTGCTTCTCTGATAAAACTAACCTTTTGTTCTTCAATGGCTTCACACTTTAAAAAAATATACTGGTGCTTTTGAGAAAAGGATAGTGTTAAATCCTTTTCCTGCACGTTGTACAACAAAGTAAAATTTCTTCTACCTGTCACAGGCATAAAATGAACAGGGAAAAGAAATTAAGCAAACGCAAATCTCTAACTGAAAGGTTTAATGTAAGAGGCTGTACTTAAAATGGGGGCACCATCACTCCACCAATGGGTCAGCCTGCAGCAGCATTTGTTAAACACTATTCTAATCCTTATTCTGTAAGACACTGACATTTTTTTGAGAATTTTTTGAGACTGCTAAATGTGAGAACTTTGCCTATTTAAAAATATATACTGTATCATCACATGGATTCTCTTCCTTATTGTCACTCTTCTTTTGGGTAAAGTTTTATCAAACTTACTGTTCTCTGTGCAACAAGGGGTTTCCTCTTAGCATCTGGCTGTGTCCTTCTCACCGACAATCTACCCTGTCAGAGTTCTATAAAACGCCCCCTAGGGTACCATGGGGTACTGGTTTGTGCCTGTTTCTTTGACAGGGAGAGTAATAGGGCAATGTCTGCAATCTTGACACTTTACAACAATGCCTTTTATGTGTTCTCTGAGAGCCTCTGAGTGCACATATGTACTTGTACATGAATAACTCTGTGTGAGTGATGTGAGGTCACATAAAGTATGGTAGCTACATATAAGCATTAGCCCAGCCAAGAAGAGCAGGGGAAGACAGCGAATGTTTCAATCTGCGTCTTCTAGAAAGTATCAACATAATGAAGGTCACCTCTGAGCCGGCGCTGTTGCGAGAGGGTGCTGAAAAATGGTACGGTCGTCCCAGCACTTTGAACCATGTCATTGATGAGTAGCACAGCAACCAATGGCCTTCCTCAACCATTAGTCTATATTACACCTTATGCCTTCAACTAAGATAGTGGCCGCAATACATCACATCCGATTCGTAGGAAAACCTCAGGAATATAACTCTATTTAGAATGTCGGCATGTGGAGCGTGAATTTGGTAAGCGGGAGACGAGCACAAACCATCCAAAGCTGCTGTTCGTCTTTAGTAAGCTGGAAAATTATATTTCACTGGCCAACCGCTGGCTCAGAACTGTGACAAGGATGCCATTTGTTTTCAGTTTGGAACAAGATGGGATTGGAGGTTACTGAAAGAAATGAAAACGCAAGGAAATTATGTAAAACTCCTAACACCAGTAGATGTCCTCAGAACACTGGCAGAACTGGGAGGTATAATGGTTAAACAGGAAATCAAGGTGCTTCTCTCTGGAATTGTGTTCTCTGCTTTCTGCTATATTTAAGCATGGCAATCAGTTTAAATTGATGGTAAACATCAGTAGGCCTACATGCTTCTCATAATTCGATTACTTTGACTACTCCACCTCAAGGAATGGATAGATTTGAATAAAAATATTAATATTTCTTTGCTTGTTTTCCCCATGACTGGGCATTTTTATGACACTTGTCATTTGTATATTTATTTCTGTGTTTTTTGCTTCCTAAAGGCAGCTATACCAGCCTAAAGTATACTGAGGTGCTGCTTTATGCTACTGCTAGGCCCTGAACTGGGTAATGAGATGAATATATTTTGGAAAGGATTGGGAGGTAATAGCAGAATAATTGATTCGGTACTTTTAATAAAAAGTAAAGTAATCGTTTTGATCAGTTCAAGATCATGTGATGAGTCATGTGACTTCAGGGCCCTGTGGTTTATCTGGATGTTTTGTGGTAACCAGTAGAACACTCATAATGGTGTCCATGGAGAGTACCCTCTGTCCTGCTGAGTCTCATCTTTGCTCCCCAGCCCATGTTCATGGGAGGGTAATAGAGCAAGATATTGCTTCAGAGTCTCCAAAAAGTAATAAGCTACAATACGTGTACCACCAGCATACACCATTTATAGACTCTAAGAAACTCATTGGATTTGTATTGGCAGTGCTGGAGTAGTTTTTCTTTATTAACAGCATTCCCCACACCTTAAACATACCTCTCCTGAAAGACTTAGCATCTTGCACATTTACATAATACTCTTCTTTTGAGTAACGTGGAAAGAGACTACCAAATAGACATAGTCCAAATGTAAGGTGTTTGTACTTTGTACCAGTATATGCTAATTTAATTTATTTTGGTGAGTTTATGTGATGAAACAATTATTACAATTTGTTTTACAACATGTTGGGAGTTTGCGCCGCTTAATTTGAATGCAGTCACCAAAGAGGGCTAGAGGTGTTGAAGAAAATGAGCTTTGTGTTGTTTCTTTGGGCTTTCTCTTATAATGTTTAATTGTCAGCTCTCATGCAATCAGGTTGGGATGATGAGTTGTAACCATGCTAATTGCATTCTCTCAGGCTAGTTTTTCCAACTCAATCTCTTTAGCTATCAGAAACTGTAATATGCTTTCCACTGTCTCTGCACGATTCCCTTTGTGTTTGCTTTTTGCATACATAAATGATTTAAAACAATAATAAACATATTTTTGCAAGGGCACAGCAGAAATCATCGAAGTACACTGTCTTGTCATCTGCTGTCTTGGTGTCTGCTATGCCTGCACATTGACTTTTGTGTAGATACTGTGCGAGAGAAAACCACTTCTACATCTCATTTCTCCTGTGGGATATTTGCAGCATGTATTTTAGTAGCTGAAGGTTAGAACACTTCTTAAGGGATCGTTATTTATGCCCTTTGACTGTTTCTGCTGCAAAGGGTAAGGTGATATAGGACCACACATGGTGTTTAAGTCTGAACTGCAAGCAGTCATTGATGCTCTAACACCGGTGAATGTATGCGTGCTATCATTTATCTTCTCCTATAAGCGAGTGACCCTTTGAACAAGTCCACAAGGCTGGCTGAGTTGGCACCTGTGGTGCTGAAATTTTATCCTCTTGGCTCTGGACTTGGAAAACATGTTGCTTTTAAAATATTAACAATAATGTCACATTTATGAGTAACCAAACTAGCAAAGAATTCATTCAGGAGCAATACATATGGACTTTTTGTGCCCTAATGGCCAAAGCTAATGATGAAACCTAAAACTGAAATACAAAAGGTCCTAGAGAATCTCTCATTCTGACACTTTTAACACAACCTCGGCCACAGGGATCATATGTTAACTGCTAATACTTTAGTCTACGGATGCTTAGTCTCATGTGTTCAATGAACTGCTTCCATTAGAAATTAAAACCATTTCAGAAAGCAAAGCTCATAATTGCATAATATCAATTTGAGGAAGTCTTAATAAAGCTTTCATTTATCCTCCATGTGTTATGAGGGTGGAATGAGCACAGAGAGTGTTCTGAACACACCAAAGCACCCTCTTGGGCTCTTTAACGTACCTGGTATAAGTGTTGAATGCTTGGGAAGGAGTGCACACTGCTGTCATTCCCGTTATGACGTGATGATGTAAAGACTCAAGGAGCTCTGCAGTCAGTAGTCCAGCCCTGGAGGGAATGGCTTCATGAGCTCAGGTGGAAGCATGACGGTTACACTGCTAGGAACTGGGTACTGTTAAACTGGGACAGGAAACCGTTGGAAATAACCATTGAAGCATTATTATCAAAAAAAAATTTTTTATGCAAAAAAAAAAAAGCAACTATTTGTGCAATGTACTTTTCAGATGAATCCTGCGGCACTGGTGTGAGAAAACACACAAACACACATAACACACACACACACACACAAAAACATACATACAAAATCACAAACAGACACACAGACACACACACACACACACACACACACACACACACACACACACAAAAAAACATACATACAAAATCACAAACAGACACACACACACACATAACACACACACACACACACACACACACACATAACACACACACACACACAAAAAAACATACATACAAAATCACAAACAGACACACACACACACACACACACACACACACACACACACACACACACACACACAAAACACATACATAGAAAACAGCACATCATCGTGTTTCCATCACTGAACTACTCCAACACCAATGTCTCTGATGTTCTATATTGATCAGATTCAGTAATGATAGCGCAGACCCAGATCGATCTCCAAAACTGCTTTATATTTCAACCATTTACAAGCTTTTAGATCAGCTTTTTTCCTCCTCCATATCTAAAAGCTGGTATTGTGTTGCTCTATGTCATATTATCCCTTACGGGTGACTCTTAACAAAGACAAATTACATATGAGGTTGTAGACTTATACCACCATCGCATCAGGTTTCTTAGCAAAGAATGCCTTATTATAGATGTGCAGGGTAAGAGATAACTTTAAGTAAGCAAATTCCAGTTGGGGTAGCTCTGCTAAAGTTTTAAAATGAACATAGCAGTTCTGGATGGCTCAGGAGGGCAAACTGAGTAAAAAAATGCAGAGGTGTGGGCATTGGTTTGCTGCTGACATTTATGTGAACTCCCTGGCTATGGGTGAGAATGGGACTAATTACAGTGTTGCTGGGAGGCTAACACAATAGGCTTGTGCAATATACCAGTCACACAGGGTGTCTGCATGGCTGTGTATCATACTTAATGTGTGTCATACCTAATAGTCTTGCACACAGTTTGTTTTAGGTTCTGGGACACATGAATGTAAAAAGAGGGATAAATTAGGGATACAAAAATATAAATGCAGTTACCTATGATGGATACATACAGTATGTTTTTAAATGAATTTGAGTGTTCTGTGTATATGCATGACTGTGGGAGTGAACTACAGTTCTATTCTGTGCTATTCTATTCTATAATATATATATATACTGTATATATATATACAATGCAGTCCACATGCAATTGGACAGAATAAAATTTTGCCTTGTGTTTGCACTCTTGCAAATTAGGCTCTGGACTAATTTGAGAGTATGTGCACCCAAATCGGATGAACTGTGTAGGAATTAAAGCCATTTTGTACATAATCCTCCCAAAAGAAACAGCACATTTGGCTGCCGAGCTGTTTGTTGGCCAACTGCATGTTATTGCATCATTAGTTCATACACAAGAGAGCTGACAAAAGGTTTCTAGCTGATTCTGGACATCGCTGTTGTGTCATTGCAAGGACCAAAGCAGTGTCTGTGTCAGTGAATAAGGCTGAAACATCACAAACAAACAGCTAGCTATATCAAACACTCCATTCTGATACATCAAGAAGCACAAGTGCACAGCAGAGCTTAGTAACAGCAGACAGTCTGGCAGGCCACATCAGTGCTGAAAGGTGCAATTAGTTATCCAAAAAAACCGTTACACAGATCTTCAGCTCTAAAGGCAAGGTCAGCCCATAAAGATCCAACAGCATGAGCTCAGATAGAGCATTGCAAAATGCATATCACTGGTAAGACATCAAAACAGATACCTACTCATAGCATGCTTAAATGTACATAAAATAGCCAGTATAGTCTTATGGTCCAGTGATATAAAACTGAACCTGTACTAAGCTGATAGAATGAAGAAGCCCTAGAGGGGACCAGAAAACCAAAAACATACCTCCTCTCAGTGAAACATGATGCCATTGGCTTGTTTGTGCGGATGTGAAGTATTGATGATGTGACTTTTGAGGGCAGCAGTCAGAGGGACTCTGAAATGTACAGAAGCACCTGCACTGCTCAAAGGTGATACAGCCTCGGCTTGCAGCATGGCGCATACCACTAAAGCAAGTTTGCAGTTTTTTTTTTTTTTTAAGAAAGTGGAATGCTGTGATGGGCAAAGACAGTCACCTGGACTGAACTGCACTAAAGAGTTTTTACTTGCTAAACACACAGCTGAAGGAAAAACCTCCACACAAGTGGGAGCTGTAGACGGAGGCACAGCAAGCCTGGCAGAGCACCACTGAAAACGTCTGTGACATCTGTGGTGTGCGCCACGCAGTCGGTCATTGATAAGGACCTGAAAAGTATTAACATTGTGTTGTGTTCTAGGTCATTTGCACCACTAAATCAGGACTACTATGTATAAGATCTGTAATCACTAAAATATGTAATTATATACAGTATATTCATATATAATGGTTCTGACTGGATGTGCATATATGGACCAAAAGATGGAAGCCACAGTGAATAGCTGTTTTATTGTGAATCTCACACAGCAAACAAGCAGAATGAGGCAAACCTAAATGGGGGAAATGAGGGAAGGTAACCATGGGTAAAACACAACATGGCAGGTGGCAGAACAATCATTTTTAACTAAATGAACATGATTTAAAATAATACTTAAAACATGCACATTACATACTGTGACATTTAGAATACTAAACTCATTAAGTTGCGAGGTACATCAAGTCCTCACCATGTCTACTGTCTCTCGCAGGAGGTGCAGGATGCCACAGCACCTTAACCGTCAACCGTAATTTCAGTGTGCTGGAGTGAAGAGTTAAAGCAACAAACATGGCCAGTTATTTTTATTATACTTGAACTGTGTACTATTTAGTTGATTTTTTATCTACCTCATATGATTCCCAGCTATTGAAATCAGGTTGTGTGCATGTGCAAAGGGCGTGACATGAAGATGGAGGCACAATAGTGAATGCTTAATGACAGATTTGTTAATGACAAATTTTATCAGTTAAGGCTCTGTGTAAGATGGGTGATGAATGGGTATGAATGCTGACTATTCTATGATTATCAGCATGCTTTTTCTAACAATGTCTTGTTTAATGAAGGCAGCAACTACAAGACAAAATTGTAATTAATTAATTAGCAACGTGTTTGCTCTTTCTGAACTCGAATGTTTTCCTAATGTAGGTGATCTATGGTGGTGTTATAAAAATTCCTATCTGAGATTTTCATTACTAGAACTCTCTCCAAATGTACCAGAGTATGTGGGCATATTTATGCATTTACAGTTTTTATACAGTGCTGGTGGAAAGGGTCACTACACCAGATATAGTGCTGTCATCAAAATGCATTTAAACAACCTACATCCTAAGGGATTTATGTGCAAATATGAGTTGGCATGTGAAACAAAAAGAACAGCGACTTTGATGGTTTTGACATGACAGGTTTGGAATGACCATTTTCACGTGAGAAGTCATCAAGTCTGAACTTACAGCGAAGAGACATGATAGTCCCTCTTTGCTGTTCTTGATGGGCTCTGAAGAGAATTCAGCAAAAGTCCCATCACCACAGGAAGAGTGGGAATCCACTTACTGCTGTCATAATGACATGCTGCACTCTCATCTCTGCTGCACACCGAAAGACTGAAATTAATCCTGAAAAGATGGTGGGTGAAAAAATAAAACAGAAAGATGGCTCAAAGGCTGAATCATTTTTCTGTGTGTGATGGATAAAACAACTCAAACTGAATTAAGAGAACAGTGTTACATGGCCCTGTGTGCACACACACTTGGGGAACTATGTTTCATCATTTATACTTCAATGAACTCCTCCTCTTAAGATGAAAATAACGAAGAACAGAGCCTTGCATGCAGAAAATGAGACAACATGGACTTGCTGATGGCTTCATTTTAAGATCCAGCACTACAAGCCTTATAGAAGATAAACAATCTTGTATGTTCAGAATGCAGAACACACTAAAATAAAGGTAATTTGCATGTAAATATTTGAGAAATATTAAAGCACTTGTACCCCTTTTTCTTTCTTTTTTTCTGCGTTCCATTTGTCGGTTTGTCCTATGTTGAAGACATGAGAATCCTGGTGTGATTTACACTGTGAAAAAGAGGCAGTTGTGCAAACAGCTGGTAGATTTGTAGGGGTGTCAAGGCTGTCAGCTTTTCCCTTAAAAGGTTTTAGGACTTATTCAGCTACCTAGTAGGAAAATTAAAATAGGAAAGATAGTGTTTGAAACATGGCAGATCAACCTTCAAAATTTCTGGCTTATATTTATCTAAAAATATGTATGCATATTTTTAGTGACTACTGTGAGTTAATATGCAACTGCTTTGAAACTAACATGAAAGCTGTACAGCATCAACAGTGATGAATGAGAGTTTGGGTATCACCATGGGTCCTGGGAGTAAAGGGTTATGAAAATGCTGATGCAGTCAAATTCAGACTCTAATGGATTTGTTTGTTTGTTTGTTTGAGCTGAGCTAAGGTGTTTCATAGTCTGGGTGCCATGGCACTGCATGACCCAGCAGATATAATATCGAATATGAGAGACCACCAGCAGCCCAGGCCATCAGTGCAAAAGGTAAAATCCCAGAAAACCAAAGACTTAGGAGCTACTAGAAAAGAAAACTATAGTTTAGTCATTATTTCTTCAGCTCTATAAATCAGCATTACATATGTGGAGGGACCCATCTAAATATTAATTGCTTATTGTTATCATAGATGTGGGTATCATCTGGGACATTTTATGTATGTCAAGAACATGTTGCTGAAAACTCATGTGTGACAACAGATATATTGGACGAGGAAGAGTAGGAAAACAATGAAATAAAGGGGTCCAAAAAGTGATCCCTGGAGCACCCCTTGAGGAACAGGGACAGAAGAGGGTGCTTGTTTTCCAGTTGTAATAAAATGCTGTCTATCAGTGACAAATGAGCCAGGGGAACTAGAGGAGGGCTGTACCCAAGATACTAAATGAGTAGAGTTGAGGCAGAAGTATGCTTTATTTCACAGTATCAAATGCAATATATGAAAGGCCTTAATTTACACGTGCCCCATAATTATAATATGTAATGCTCTCTGCTGAGCCTGTCATGAAGTCTTAAATAGATAGTCAGCCAAACACCACAAAGACCAAAACATGTCATGGTTTGTCATTGCTCTGACAAGGTTTAATCAACCCTCAAGTTCTGTTTAAATATGACAAAGTAAACTGTATACAACATCCCCCCCACAACACACATTTCATAAATGTATGATTTGCACAGTTCATTGTATTACAGCATCACAAAAGGAGAGCAGAAAGTGATTATAGTGTTGGAAAACAGGTTCGGATTTTCCAGTGAAAGTGCTCATAAAGTAAACAACAATCTCTGCAGTTACTCATCCTCATTGCAGTGTCTTACCAACTGACTTACAGATTGTCAAATGATAAGTGTACTTCAGAAGAACAGATTTTCTAACACCCTTCACCATTGTATCTGTTTATTTGTTCCCTGTGTATTGCCTCTTGTTTATTTTTGACATGTAGGCTACTGTTAAGTCATATTTGCTGTAGCTTTCTGAAATATCAAGAATATTAATTGCAGCCTTGCTATGTAACTCCACTGGCTCAGTGTAGCTGCTTGCATCAGATTTCAGACTCTGACGCTCGCCTACAAAGCCAAAACTGGACCAGCTCCCACATACTTAAAAGCACTTATCAAACACATACTGCCTTCAGGCCTTTGGTACGACTTGACTTGAACCACCATCCTCTTCAATCTGCAAATGAAAACTGAAGACTCACCACTTTACTGAGTCGCTACACATATAAATATGCACTTATTTAAAACTAGTCTTTCTTTTCACTCTAATCAGGACTTTAGCCTCAATGCTTTCAACACTGCAATGCAACACTGGCCTATCTGTTCTCCCATGCATGTGTTTTGATAGACATTACAAAGCACTTCTGGAAGCTTCTCTGGACATGACATTGCCAAATGCTTTAAATATAAATATAAACAAATCACAATGCAGGCCTATATTTTAATGAACATTTGTTTTATAGTAAAGTAACATATGGGTATTTTTTCAGTAGCATATTGATTAGGTTTTCACCATGTACTGTATGACTGTAGTGATGAAACCAGTCTAAGTTGTGCATTAACCCAGTCTGGTGGCGAAGACAAACACTTAAGCCTACATGAACGCCACATGAGTCCGCATAAAACCATTCTTCATTTAGCTGGTTGGTGCCAGTGTAGTGTGAGAGTGCTCAGAGGTACTGCTGGACGTCCTCGCATGGTCTCACCAGTTATGTATGTACTACAATGGGAGGGTGTCTCCACCCTGCAGCATCAACAAGTACTGCACAGTCTGCTGTATTCCCATAAAAGGGCAGGGACACATTTATAGGGACAAAAAACATAATCTGTATCTTCTTAGATGGATGCAACAGTTATCCTGTTTAACAGAAAACTCTAAAGGATCTAACAGAATTGTAATAGATGCAGAGAAAAAGACCCACATTGGCAGTGAAAGATGTAAGCATAAACAGCTTGTGCTTGCGTGTGTCTGTGATAGGTTTGTCTTGGTCTGACTGAAAACAGAAAGAATATTTTATGCTAATATTAATAGTTTGTACAGCAAAAAAAAAATTCTGTATAATAATGAAGTTAGCTATGGTTTTAGTGTCTTATTGAGATCAAAGGTCAAATGGCACAGAGTAGAATGTAAATGAAAATGTCCTTGAGAAATATTTTAGGAATTATATATAATCTTAGTTAGTTGTTCCACCAATCTATACATTTAAAAGAGAATGTGCTCAATGACGCACATCATGAGATAAGGAGTACACAGCATGATCCTATTGCTTATGGTATGGATGATAGTGACAAGGTTTCTGAAGGAGCATCTGGGCACCAGAAGCTGGATTATGAAGGCAGGGGAGCAATCCCTGGCATTGCCTCACAGAAGAACCCCTCTCATCTGAATATGCAGATGAGTTTTATAACCTCTTCTGGCTGGAATGAACCTCTGAAGCAGTCACAGTTGGAATTTTCTACAATATTGGCAGTCTTTGGCTTTTCATCACCATTTGTCATTTTCCCCCAGATCTCCATCATGCGCTAGTAAAGTGCTGGACGAGCCCATATTCAGCTTGGACTCTTTTACACGAAACACTGATATAGACCAGGTAGGCCAATGGTGAGAGGCTGTGAAGGTGTCCTGTTGGATGGCAGATCAGCTCTGCCCGTCTTCTGCTAGAAGCTATAAGTGACACGTATTCCTTCCATCAAGAACTCCGATGTCATTGTGCCAAGGTGTTTTCAGTTCTGCTTCCACACAGGGAAACTGTCACAGGTCAGTGAGGAGTCGCCTACCTGCCGTGGTGTCTTTTTCTCACAGTGTCTGGACATACCGCAGTTCATCTTACTTGTCTCTCTGCTAAGCAGTGTCAGCAAATGGGGCCCGTACATCGGCAAAATAGGCCCCCTTGGTTTTCTTGACTTTTAGTGCAAATTGTGGCTGTTTTGTGAGCTGTAGCTGTCATTCCTTAGTAATGTTCATTGGTTTTCTATGGTGGCCAATGGCTGTTAAGTGTGTGTTCTTTGAGAGCGCTCTGCTCCTTCTCTCGGGGGTCATGTTGTGTTCAATCCTTCTGTGTGCTTGGCCTTATACTCATCAACAGACTGCTTAGCTTTCAGACTTCAAATTGCATGTGCTTTGTTGGAATTGTACTTTTAGCCTTGTGATAGGTGCACATAGTCAATGCTACACAGATACATTCGGAATTCTGGAAATAAACTTTCCCTTTAGCATTTTTTGAGAGTAAATTGCATTTGCCACAAGAGGTTGGAAGTGTCAAAAAAAATCCACTGAATAAACAACAAAGTTCATGGTGATGATGATGATGTTCTGAAGCTATTACCACCTTTGCAAATAAAAGATTTCTGTGTATCTGTAGCAGCATTTATCACAAACACAGAAGTTCATGTAGCCAGTACGAGTTTACTCTGGCAATGTTAATTTACTTTTGGCATTTTTTTTTGTATAGTGTCTTCTTTGATGCTTTTTCGTTAAACTGAAAAGTGGGTCTCTATCCTTAAAGGCTACAGCTTGCAAATATATTCTTTATTTTGTTCAAAATGTTGCACAGTGTGGTTGAACAGATGCCTTTTATGTAAGTAATTAAAATCAATATACATTGCTTTTCTTTAATGTTCATCAGCATGGTTCCAGTTGTCTATGCATATCTGTTGAAAAACATTGTTAAAACAGGTGGTGGGAAGACAGTCATCTGTTTGCATCCAATTAACTGCAAATTGTATAAAACCACCTTATAAAGTCTGAGGAGAGAATTGTGCACCCTTTTCTGGCTGAGAGGAAGTATCCCAACTCACAAGAGCAACAATAAAGGCTTTCCTATAAAACAATGTTGTCACTGAAAATACGGCCTAAATAACAAGATAGCAGAAGTACCAAAATTATAAATGCAATCTTAGTTATGGATGGTGCAGGGGTAAACAAAGCTTATAGACTACCTCAGGATGACTCAAGAAGAACCAGTCTGACAGTGAAATCTCAGAACCCACACACCTGGCAAATGAGCAAGACATAGAACATCAGTTCATCACTGACTAGGTGCCTAAGCATGGTTCCTTTCATACATTTCATAACATCCTACCTCTCATATTGTATCAGCGGTCTGTGTAAGAACTATGTCTTATTCAAGAGGATTTCACTAAGCCCCAGTAAAGTGACTCTCCCTGTGTGGTGACTTTTTCACTTCTTTGCAGTTTGGAGCTTGAGCATACTGCCTCAATGCTGTCAGCATAACCGGAGTTTATCCATGCACCCAGTCAGACTTCATTACCTGACTGATGTAGTGGGAGGTTTGTTTAATACAAAAGCATGATCAATAATATTGTAACAATTCGGTCTGCAAGCAGAGCTCACTTCATGCTGGTCATGGCCTTCTGATCCTTTGTTGCACTGCACTGCCCCGGAGTCCCTGCACTTAACAGCTGGCGTTATCAGAGCTCCAGTGATTTGGGCCACAATAGGCGTGCAGCTGTGGAACACATCCTGTTCTACTGCTCCTTTATTTGTCTTTATCTTCACGAAGCCTCTCCTCCTGCGTTTACAGACCCAGCCCTCAAGGTGTGTCGCTAAGCTGCCCTGCAGGCTGTCAGCTCAGGCCGAGACTTGGCACGGGGTGGGCATGGGGCTGCTGGATTTGTTTGATGCGCTGTCCTTTCGGGATTGACAGAGAATTGCCATGTGCGAGCCTACGGCATGGCAGGAGAAGCTCGGTGGGAGAGGGTGCATGCCAGTCATGTAATCTGTCTCTGGACGTGCACATCTACCCAGCTGAGTTCTGACAAAACACATACAGTAAAATAAGAATTTGTGAAAACGTGACCGATAAGATGTGACATCTATCGAGAAGATATTTTGACACAGAGTCAAGCTGTCAGTGGTTGCAAGACAGACGCAGAATGGGGCATGTTCACCAGGTGTTCTACAGTCCAAGGAAATGAATTTGTGCATGTGTTTACACAACACTACATTCAGAAATCAGCTATCTGTTTGCAGGAACATGCAATACATGCAATACATGAATTAAATATGTAACACAGGAAAGCTTTCATATATAACTTGTCATTCAATTTAATATGAAGACTTTCATTCCTTTGCCTTTGTATCAGTTCATACTGTATATTGTTCTTTATTCAGCAACAATGAAAACACAAGAATAAAAATTTGGTACAGATTTTTCCAAGTGCGTGCAGCATAGTATGTTATATGATTTAGTATGTTATATGATGAGTTGAGTACAGTGAGTCCTTGCTTAACGTCTGGTTAACGACGGACCGGAGTAACGACCAACTTTTTTTTTCTTTTTTGTGGTGCGCGGGGGAGCAGTGGCAGCACAGTGGAGTGTTGTGGAGTGTTGTGGAGTGTTGTGTACGATAAGCTGAGGCAGCGCAGCCTCCACCGCAGCCCATCTTGGCAATGCGATCGTTCTTTCTCACGCTGTACGCACGCAAGTTTTTTTTATACTGTATTTATGTTCAAAGCGTATCTAAATCTAGGGTCACGCTTAACAACGAAAACTGGTTGACGACGGACTTTTTAGACTCTAAGTGAGTTTAGGATGTGTGGTGAGGTGAGGAAGCATGGTGAGGTGAGCACATGTTGGAGGAGCCATTGAAATCTTTCTGAGATTTAAAGGAATATATACACTATTGGCCATTACTACTGCCTACCCTGTCTTTGGCCATGATACCTGCCGCACATTGTAAAAAATAAATGTCCAGGTGCAGGTTTTAGAAACAAATCGGGTGATGCTGTACAATGCAGCAAGTGAGTGACCCACCCCAATCCCATCTGATACACACACCCACCCCGATCCCATCTGATATCCACACCCACCCCGATGACATCTGATACCCACATCCACCTCAATCCCATTTGATACCCACACCCACCCCGATCCCATCTGATACCCACATCCACCCCAATCCCATCTGATACCCACACACACACAGGTCCCATCTGATACCCATGCCCACCCCAGTCACATCTGATACCCACACCCACTCCATTTCCATCTGATACCCACACCCACCCCGATCCCATCAGATACCCACATCCACTCCAGTCCCATCTGATACCCACACCCAGCACGGTCCCATCTGATACCCACACCCACTCCGGTCACATCTGATACCCACACCCACTCCGGTCCCATCTGATACCCACACCCAGCTCAGTCTCATCTGCCAGCCATGCCCACCTCAGTCTTGGCTCCTGAACTGAAATGTCTTTCACCTGTTATTCCCGTTTAGGTTCCCTATTTAATGCCCCTTTCCCTGCGTTGTTGGAAAAAGTGTTTTGTCTGCTTCAGCTAAGAATACTGAACAGTTTTTCAGTTTCGCCTGTCTCTGCGTTGGTTTGATCTCCCTTGTCTCTGTGGCCACTATGCCTGGTGCTGTTTTTGCCTTTGCTTTCAATGTCCTGGTTACTCGAACCTTTGGTTTTGCTGGTAGGATTTGCACCTTTGTACTGTAGCCTCCTTTTTTAAAACCGCTGATGCTTAGCGCTTGGATCCTTGTCTGACTTTGCAGCAAAACACATCAGGGAGACACTCTCAAGCTTCAGAGGGCCGAACTAGATGCAGTCCTGAAACAGCCCAGTAAATTCCCTGATTTAAATCCATGTTAGGATGCATTTCAAACATTCATATGCCAGAAGATGTGACTAAAGCTTAAAGCTGCTTATATAAAAGGACTAACAATGATAACATGGCTGGGACCCTACGTAAGTACTTAAAATGGGATTTATTGTGTGTATGTTTTATCTTATTGCCTTTGAAAAAAATACTTTCAGTAGAAGCACAGAAGCTACCTGTAGTTATTGATCAGTCTCTTGCAAGCTAACAGTTTCTTCTAGGGCGGCAAAGAATCAAAGTATCTTGCGTGCAGACAGACCTGTGATAGTCGACCATAGTGAAGCAATACAGAATCCAGGAATCACTGCAGGGCTCATGACAGCCAAGATCAGCTGCAGCTCACTGACACCACAAACAATGGCACCCCCACACATACGTGACAGAGCACTGCCGTGACGCCTGCCTGCAGTGTATAGCTTTATATGCACATGATGTAAGAGGGTTCAGGTACACCTAAAAGACCCATGTTTGATTAATCTGCCCATGAAGCATTTTTCCTCTTAAATTAGCCAGGTTTTTGTGGCAAGTGTGAATCTTGCATGCAGCACACAAAAAGAACTGAATGGATTCAATGGGGAAAGGAAGAATATGTATAAAGATGAATAAAAGAATAAACATAAATAAATCTCATAGGGAAGTGTGCTTCTTACAACACTGTATGAAGTATATGGAGGAATATTTAAGCACATAGAGTATACTGCAGAGTGTACAGAGAACATGGAGAGAGAGCGAGAGACAGAGAAAGAGAGAGAGTGTATATGTGTGTGTGTGTGTGTGTGTGTGTGTGTGTGTGTGTGTGTGTGTGTGTGTGTGTGGTCATTACTGTGCTGGGGGGGGTTGTGTTTGTGGTTCCCTGGGCTCTAAACCAGTCGCTTGGCTCTCACTCTCCCATCCAGGCATCATGCATCACGGAGCTGTGTGAGCAGAAAGCAGAGCAGAGGGAACTCTGTCTGCTATGTGTTTCCCATACCAAACAATCTGCCTGGAGTCACACATAAAAGAGACTACAGAAGCCCTCTGCATGGGTATGTGTATGTTTAGGGAAAAGAGACTACCCTTCCTATCCAAACATCTTAGCTTAGCATTCCATAGATTTTAACGAACTATTTGTTAATAATGGGGAAAAAAGGAAATGAGAGTACTTAACGAAGTTCTTACGGGTATCTTCTGGTTTTGCAATTGGTCACACCACTACAGCTGACAAAGGCTTTGAAAAATCACATTTCTTTGGTGTGTGCTGTGATCATCCTTACTGTGTTCCAGATAAGTGTTCTGTGATTGATTTGGTAATTCAAGATTCAGTAGTTTTGTGATATATGCTCAGCAGTCATATATGCTCAGCAGTCAGTAACACTCAACAGTGAAATTCTGCTTTTCTTTTGTTCCAGATAAGAAAAGAATAATCAAAAATATATAAATATGAAATAAAAAGAAGCAGATCAATAATATAAGGGATCAATAGGAAAACACAGCAGACTTTATTATGTGAGACAGGTAGTGTGTGGGTGTGTGTGTGTGTGTGGTGTGTGTGTATATATATATATATATATATATATATATATATATATACATACACACATACAATATACAATATATATTATATTGTAGCTCTAGTTTGTATTACCAGTATAAGTTGTAGCAGTAGAAGGTGAAAGTAGTGTTAGGTGGTAAAATCTAATATATCAGCCTTAGTCCAGATGGCACCTTAGGAAGAATCAATTTCCTCATGTGACAAACATACCCAATATCCCCTCAGACCCCAGCCACGTGCTTTCACATCAGCATTGATTTCAGATGTTTTTGGTCATATTCATAAAGATCCCAGGCACCGTAAGCTGTGATCTAGACACCTATTTGCTTCAGGTTCCAGAAAGACCATTTAATGCATGATCCAGTGGGAAGAGTCATTGTGCTGACCTAGCATCCCTGGCAAAGGCAGGGAACACGTGGCTTTGCTGAACCTTGGTAACAGCACGCTGTCTTAACCACACAACATGATCTGAAGACTTTCTGGGAGCACTGATATATGGTAGTGCTGTCTTTTTATATTCAGGTTTTTTTTTTTTTTTTTTGGGGGGGGGGGGGGGGCTTCATCTTTCTACCTGTGTTACATTTGCAAAATCATTAATAAATTTTTTTTTATTATAGATGATGGTTTGTACACCTGAATATAATGCAAGGCCTCATATTATTAAATGCACTGCCACTGCAAATACTACTACTACTTATTATACAGTATCATTACATGTAACGACACACTCCTCTATGTTTTTGTTGTTACATTTGACAGTTCACCACGTGTTCTTGTTTGGTCCATGTGCTGCCACACCCCCTTGTCAACCTGCTGTCTTGAAATCTGTTCCACCTGCCCTTTGTTACCTGTTTCATTAGTTTATGTATTTAAACACTCTATGTAAATGTAAAAAAAAAATGTTAGTGCTAATGTTTGTCGGCCATTGCCGTTGTCCTGGCTATGTGCTGTACTGCTTGTGTGTTTATACTGCTGTGCCTCTGTTTTTGCACATCTGCGTTAGTGTTTGTCTTTTTTGAACGTCTTTCTATTTCCCCATCTGCATCACATCCCTCGCTCTCTGTGCTCCCCGGCATCACACTTTATTTATTTATATAGCACTTTTTTGAATATAATACCTTAAAATCCAATGCTGAGAATAAACAAAATGTAAGCTGTAGTAAATTACATTGATAAAATCAAATTATAAAAAAAAATGGAAGTGCAAATGTCTTTCATTTTACATTTGTCTGCACTACCGAACATTTGACTCAGCATACTCTAGAGTTAAAACAACATCCTTGACATTTTCCCACTATTTCTCATGCTGGAGAAATATGTGCCACTCTGCTTGTATTGTCATGGCAGCCCAGGGGAAGCTGTTAACCAATCAAGATGAGTTTTGATGCCGTGAATGACCAGAGTGCGGTAGAAAGAAGTGGTCAACAGGGAAAAAAGACCAGCGGGATAGTGAGTGACCACAGTGTGCAGAGTGTGAGTGCATGACATTGAAACTGATCATCTACCATTTATCAACAAACCAGGGACTCAATATAAGTTTTCCTCTCCTGACAAAGTGGGAAGATGAATGGTGCATGGGTCTGCCAGGATCGTCAGTGCTGAATAAGAAACACTTCCTCACATAACCTGGACAGACCTACTGCGTTGTGAGAGCCAGTGCCCGGAGCACACTGACCATGGGTCTTTGTTTGAATAACCCATGGCCCTTTGCTGCACGGCACAAACCTTAACTTCAGAACCTTATGTCCCCCCCAATCCCCACCCACACACACACCTTCCCCTCTTCATACTAAGCAACTTTCTGTCTTTCACACCCGCCTGCTCATTCTCGTTCTGCGTCTCGTTGGGAGCTGTACTGCAGGACTGAATGGCCAGAGGCCTGGGTACTGTTATGATGCCTGCAAGAAATCGGGTGATTCATGTTTGACTACTGTTGGCTGGCTCCAGGTCCTTTGCAGGGGTTGGGAAGAGAGCCATGTTTTGTGCTATACACGTTGGGAAGAGAGCCATGTTTTGTACTATACACGTTGGGAAGAGACCCATGCTTTGTCCTATAGACGTTGGGAAGAGAGCCATGTTTTGTGCTATAGACGTTGGGAAGAGACCCATGTTTTGTGCTATAGACGTTGGGAAGAGAGCCATGTTTTGTGCTATAGACGTTGGGAAGAGAGCCATGTTTTGTGCTATAGATGTTGGGAAGAGACCCATGTTTTGTGCTATAGACGTTGGGAAGAGAGCCATGTTTTGTGCTATAGACGTTGGGAAGAGAGCCATGTTTTGTGCTATAGATGTTGAGAAGAGAGCCATGTTTTGTGCTATAGACGTTGGGAAGAGAGCCATGTTTTGTGCTATAGATGTTGGGAAGAGAGCCATGTTTTGTGCTATAGACGTTGGGAAGAGAGCCATGTTTTGTGCTATAGATGTTGGGAAGAGAGCCATGTTTTGTGCTATATATTTTCTCTCCCCAGGGGTTTTCGTTTACTCATCTGAATAAGTGCCAGCAATTAAACGTATTATGCAGATGTTTCACCATTTTACTGGACACCTAATCACCCGATATTGTAATAGGCTCATTACACTATAACTTCTTGTACCTGCACAATTGCTTAATTTTATTGTGAATTTGCTTATTATAACAAAAGACAGCTGACATACAGTATAACTCACAGCAGACATGTCTGTTATCCAGTAGACAAATTAGATTACTGCAACCCCTCTCAATTGATTGTCCATCAGAATGAATGGAAAGGAGGCCAGTACAGTATCTGACAGTATCTGGCTGTCATATAAATCATCTCATTTTGGGGTCAAGTATAGCGATACCTTCTGAAAGCCTCTGAAGAAAAAACGCACCCTTATAACAAAATCAACGATCTACCCTTAACTGTTTCTCTGATTGTGCTAAACTTAAGATACAGTGGTTTCTGTTCTCTAGTAGTATGTGGTGTCTTTATTGATCTTTCCTTAAATGCTAAATCTCTTGTTGAGTCTAAATCAGCTGGTCTTTCAAGACTTGTAAATCCATTTGCTTTACAATGAACTACCTGCTGATCTTATGGATATTAAGATGGAAATATTTAAAGCTAGGTTTAATGTGCCTTGCAATTTTCACCTGAACACAGCAGTCTTCCAATTATGCAAGACATGAGGACACAAGAGACAATATGCTGCACTACTTCTGTCTGGTTCACAGAGAAGCAGTGTCCAAATCAATTGGCTCTACCTGTCTTCGCAACCAGGAATGCTCAGAAAAGCAGCCAGTTTTACAACAATCCGATTTGTTCCATGGTGACATTGAGAAATGGCAAGCAGTAAAGGCTGAGAATCAATATAAGACTGTGACTCAGTGCCTCCTGCCCCTCGCCATGGGTTGGAACTGCAGTAGAGCAATTACAGATTATGACTGGAGTAAAGGGCATTTTCAAGCAGACAGTGCATTTGGGTTCCAACATCTTATTTAAACCCTATATTAAAGGTTTCATTTCACAAGGCTTGATACATATATAGTGATGATTTCTGCTTCTGACTTCCTAATGCTCCTATTTACTCATAAAGCACCAAGATTTACAAACACAGCATTTAGCAGTTGCACTGGTCCATAATGATTTACAAAAATGTTTTGTTGTCTGGAAGAAATCCTTGCTAGTACACTTGGCAAGAGTCTACCGATACCATTAAGCTAGAACCCCGTGACAGAGATTACACTGAAGGAAAATACCGTACATGTTATTTGTTTTGTCTATTTTTAACATTTTCACTGCTGGGCTTCCGTATATTATTCTGTGGAAAAACCGACTTGCACTTGCAGTCAGTTCATCTGAGCTGTGCTTTCAGTCCAGTATCCCACTTTTCAACTCAGTGGTGTCATCATGTCGGAGAACTCACCCTAATTACTTCTGTGGGTTTTGATGCAGCACCTAAGCTGCCTGTACCAAAACTATGTGGTATTACCTGGCCACATGTACGATCACTGCTCAAAACTCACCAAACACTGCTCAAGCAAACTGTACTAAACTGTGTAGCACTTTCAAATCATATGGAATGACCTGTCCCAGGTCATGATATAAGATGCACAAAATGTGGTAGTAATATGATCAATTCTGACATCCAGTGATGCCCGTCATGCTGCTTATGACCTTCTAACAAAATTGTGTCCCTTTCTCTTCAGATGTTTTTTTGTATCTATAGTTTTACCATAGCCCCTTTTACAGTCACACAATTTTATGCCAATAGCAAAATGTAAATATTCCTCACCCTGTAAGCCTGATTAAAGTGTCAAATGATGACTGTGCTCTTAAATTTATACCTGTAAAGTTAAATCTTGCATCAAGCAATGCATAATCTTGTTCCAGCTGGAGCATTCAGGCCCTTACAAATTTATCAAGTGAATATAGAACTCAACATCATAGGTAGACGGCAAGGTTACGGTTGCTGGAGCAATAAGTCAAAGCTCTGAAACAGTCCGTCCTCTCAGTCTCTTTTTCTTCATCATCCAGAGAGAAAATAAAAGATATTCATCAATCTGACAGCCATCAGCACACAACTAAAGGCCAGCATAATGATTTGCCAGGTAATCTCATGCTAGTACTGGTGCAGAGGATTTAAGGCTGGCTTTCTTGTATATCATCTGGCGGCTAAGGGTTCATTACTGCTCAGTGGAAATAGCAATGAGATCCTAGAGATGGTTATGTGTGTGGAACGCATTGCACATTTAGTCAAATAGTTTTCAAAGACACGTATCAATTTCCAGTGGACATTAAAATTAGTGGTGTGATTAAATGTGACTGCATGCACATGGCATTGTCCAGGTACACTAAAACCAAGCGGAATGTTGCAGTGTGTAGGAACAGCATAAGCAATTTACACACAACATACCAGTATCATTTAAAAGCAAAAGCTATTAAATAGTGAATATAACCTTGATCTTTGTGACTCTGTTGGAGAGGGCCAGCTATTATATGACTTAGCATTTGTGCTAAAACACTGAGAGTGTTATGATGCAAATGTTGTTGAAAGCTTTGCTCGCCTACAGACTAACACCAAGTTCACTAACACACGAAAACATAAGAACAAGACAAAGGTAAGAGCACATGTCAGAGAAGATGGCTGCACCACCCCCTCAGCCCTCCACTGCTGCCTCTGGCTGTCCTTCATCTATTAGCATTGTTAGTGGCTTACAGGGAAGGATCATGGAGGATGTTTACACCCCTTCATTTCAATGGAGAGAGGAACCAATTGACTCTCAAGTAATCCTATGGTCTGATGTAGGAAACTAATGTCTGGAGAGCTGATCATTGAGTTGTGCTTCCCTATCAGCGGCCAGTCAAAGCATTTTGTAATGATTATATCTGGTCCTTTTCTACATAAAAAGTAAGGAACCTACAAGCTATCTCTAAATATCTTGATTGATTGATTGATTATAAAGTTTTTAAGTTGCACAGCATTACAGATATACAGTGTGACAGATTGTTTGGTGATAGAATGACACAGTGTTACAGATCGTTTGGTGATGGCATGACAAAGTGTTACAGATCGTTTGGTGATGGGATGACAGCGTTACAGATCATTTAGTGATGGGATTACACGGTGTGACAGATTGTTTGGTGATAGAATGACACTGTTACAGATCATTTGGTGATGGTATGACAAAGTGTTACAGATCGTTTGGTGATAGGATGACACAGTGTTACAGATCGTTTGGTGATGGGATTACACAGTGTGACAGATCGCTTTGTGATGGGATGACACAGTGTTACAGATCTGTTCTGGGGGACCTATGCCATTTGGCAGGGGTCCGCTGCTAATTTTCTTTGGTCCTGGATGAAGTAACTGTACACACGTGTCAAAGCAGTGGTCGATATATCCAATGATTGAAATTAAACAAGTAATTGATTTATTTTTCTCTGCAACTGTGCACTAAATTAGATTTTAGTGGCTTTGGGTTGTTTTCTACACATCTTGAAGAACAGTTGGTATAATATGTGCAAGTGTATAAACATTGACTCAAGTAAAACAGTCCTAGACCCATCTGTTTTGAATTAAATTATTTAATTTCAATGCTTAACTCATGATTCCTCTCCACCAAATGGTGGCCAAGCAGGCCACCAAGCCAAAATGGCTGATCGAGAATAAGTGAACTATGGTTACAGCTGAACCTTGTGTGGGGACCTTTGAGAGACGAGAGTAGTGCTTTTGGCAACCACAGAAAAACACTGATGTATGAGCGAACAGTTTTTTAAGAACTCTCAACTGTGCCAGGGCTGGGTTTGAACAGACATCCACGATGGGCCAACCACATGATTTTGTAATCATTAGTTTGTCCCAAAATTAGAATGTAGTTTTCTGCTTCTGTGGCCAGTGCCTGCTGTTACAGCTTTCGAATATACAAGACAGTCATGTACTTTTACTACTTTGTTAGTGTCTCGTTGCTTATTGATTACATTATTCATTTGTTTGGCAGCAGAGCGTCTCGTTCAGGTCAGGGCTGCACTGCCTTTTGTTGGCACTGCTGTGCCGCCTTCCACAGGGAATATCACGCACACATGCTGCTCAGTGCCTGAGCACATGAATCTGTTAGACATGGCCACGTTCATTTAATTTCACTCACTAAAGTTTAGAGACAGACTGAAATTCCCATAACTCCCTAATGAAGAGAGCTTTGCCACCCTTCATTTTGCCAGAGTGGCTCAAGGCTTACTCTTGGTGAGATTTGGGCCATGTGCTTTGACTGAACGTTTTCAGGACAGAGGGAGAGTGGAGGGATATATATATATATATATATATATATATATATATATATATATATATATATATATATATATATATATATATACAAATATATTGAATTTACTACATGCTTAGAGATTTGTTTGTTTGTTACTATAAATAGTGATAAAAGTGAGGGTATCCTTTCCCTCCATTACCTCACAGCTTCTGACGGGTAAAGTCGATGAGGTGCTAGCAGAGCATGATGGGTGTGGGCTGTTTCCTGGCCAATACAGCGCTGTTGTAGAATGAATGTTGTAGGATTGCCACAGAGTTGGTAATGAGCTGTTTGTGTGGCTGACAGACAGACTCTGCAGGAAGAAGCTAGCATCGGACCACTACTGCTACAGCCAGTGTTCATCCTTCCGTTTCCTGTACAGCAGGCAGGTGTCTATGTCAAATGTGTTGCTGATATGGACATTAGCTCAGAATCTATAATAACTGGAACATGAAAATATTTTACAGTTTACAGAAGAAAAAACAGTATTATGTTTAAAGCATTACATAATATGTGTAAATTTAAACAAAACGGTGGTGCTCTTGAAAAATAACAGGCACAACACAGACAAGTTGGTACTTGGTACAGACAAGCCAAGGTAAAGTACTTTTGTAATGAGATTTATGGTTAACCAGCCAGCCAACTGAGATTGGGCACAGTTGGGCAGTGATTGGTGAGTCTTGCTCTCCCTCTCTCTGAAATGGTAAATGTCCTCAACATATCATTTAAAATACCACTTCAGGATTTACTTATACACAGTGTCTTTGAACATGACAACCAGAGCTTCACAGCAGAGTGCATTGATTACAGATGCCAATTGCCATGGTAACTACCTTGTTAGATTATGCAGAAACTATTTTAGACAAACAGTAAAAAAAAAAAAAAAACAAGTATGTGTGATGAATATACAAATTTTCACAGTTTTTATATAATGTCACACTGTTTTAGTGTTAAATGTCCAAAATTATCTTTACCAGGAGAGATTTTATAAGGGTATCGTTAATCTAAATGGCTTTTTGCAATATTCTGTCCTTTGAAATTGGAATCCTGACTCAGAAAAGCACCAGACCTCCCTCAAAGGACTTCCCTAGAAGGTTTTAAATGTATCAAAACAGGCAATCTGAACAAAGATTTTCCCAGTGCTATAACCCTGATAAATAAGAAGAATGTATCAACCACACCTTTCTACACTTCTCTGCTCCCAACCTAAACAGCAGAAATTGATGTTTCCATCACTGTGCCCCTTACTCCCTTGAAAAAGCAGGAATGATATCTGTATTTATATCCCACATAGGACACTTTACTGGCAAAACCTTTGCACATGGTTGCTTGAGCAGTGTGCTAATATTAAACATTTGTGAACTGAACTGGGAGAAGCATCACATATGGCGGGGCAAACGCTGGTAAAATAAAACAGCACTAGGAAAGAAAATAACAATACAAACAATACTCTGGCTCTACGGCACCTTATTGGCTCAAGATCAGAGCCGTTTCACATGTTCTACACATCAGAGTTTTCTTTGTGTTGCACCAAACGTGTGGATGATATCCATGCGTTATTCATGTCCCCATCAACCCCTGCCCATAGGCAATTACTGCAGGGCTCGTTGTGCCAGTTCAGAGTTCTGCTCTTGCTCTGTCCCTAGCCCCAAGGTTCTTTGCCAGCCATGAGGCATGCTGGATCCTTTGAGGACAAAATGCATGAAAATCCTGTCCTGTTTATATGACTGCCTTGCTCACAAGAAGACTAAAGTGGGCCTGGCTCTGCTGGAGCACGTGACCAGTGTGGGGCATTGGAGTATGAATTGGAGAAAGAGCTTATAAGTGTGTTCCTCAACTCACAGGCCATGATGGCCTTTATGTCTCACATGCATGGTTGGGATATTTTCAGCTCTTTCCACCATTATCAGGAAGCCCCTGACCTTGCTCTGCCTACCAAGCATATTCTCTGGGGGCTGTTGTGTCCCTGTTTCCAGATGAGGCAAGTATAGCCTGTGACTAGACTCAGCTGTGGCACAAACACACTGTGGCTGCTGTCACACGTGATTCCATGGCAGCCACAGAGCCCTGTGACTTCAGACTCGATTCTTTTGTGCAGTGAGGTAGACCATGATAGTTGCATCATCTTCTCCCACTGTTTCCCCTTTTCCCCCATCCTGGAAATCAGGTTTGGAGTCCCCATTTCATTATACGTGCCTCCATGTTAGACTGGCAGTCCAGGTTTTGCAATTCCATGTCTCCACTGAGGGAATCACCACTGTAGCCCTTCTCAGGAAACACATTTTAGCCCAGTTAGAGGACTGTGCATGGCATCATGAACCTGAACCTGATCTTATGGGATAAACCGATTTTTTTTTTGCTTGTTTTTAGACTTTTATACTAGGTGGTTGGAGTAATTTATGGGGTCTGCATGTCTTCAGGGTAGGTGTCCTGTCATTCTTCCTGAGGTGCTTGGCAGTGCTGAGAGACACTCACTAGAGTCGGACTGTGCAACTGTCACTTGGCTGTCACCCATCTCACGGTTCTGTAAGGTTAACCTGGTCTCTCCTCACACTCTGAGTTCACCGAAGCTTCCTGGAGCTGCCTCTGTGTCACTTTAAGTGAGCCCCCATTCCTCGTGATCTTGAGGGCTATTTGTAAGACGGTAATGAGATGAAAAAGAACACTAGTTATGATCGAACAATAGCTTAAAAGGAAACTGCAGTGCTTTGAGTTGTAGCTTACTGTCAAAGCTGTCTAGTCTCTCAGGCCCACCAAGAAAATTCTTAGAGGCCTTTCTCCATGTGACATCTGTACTACTGCCTGTGTTGCATGACATTATGGTGACTATTGCTATTGATAAAGGTGTCTGTTTCAGAGCTGCCATCTTGTGTTGCTATGTTGCACTTATATGACTGTGTGGTTAACGTTAATAATTAATTATCTGCTTTATTAAAGTTTTATTTGTTTTTTTAAGAGAGTTTAAACTTTTTTCTCATCCTTGATATAGGGGATTGATGAATACTTGTACAAATAAATCATATGTAGAGAAATTATAAGTAATTACTGTTACCACTTTTTCATTTATGTCACCTTTTTTGTAAAATTAGTGCATACTTGTACCTGCAGACATACTGATACCATTTGTAATGATCGCCCCTTGATGACGTAAAGTGTGGTTGCCCTACGCGCGCGGGACTTCTCTCTTCGGTTCATACTGCGTGAATGGTTACTGCTCTCTCTCGCTTACTTAGTAGTTGCTACTACTGACTCTGTCTAACCGTCCGTTTTATAGTGACCTTTAATATAATAATAAACTACGGACAGTGGTTCTCCATTTGTTTCGTGTCATATCTGTTATATATATATATAAATAACCGTGAGGAATCCACCAAATCCTTACACATTGTTCATATTGCAACAAAAATGGAGCAAGTAACCATGTGTTGCTTGATTCAACTAGAAAGCATGGAGCGCACTATTCACTATCATTGCTTGCATAACAAGATCTTGCTAATGGGTACACATGCACGCACGGTCAGTCCACAGCAACAAACAAACGAACACAAAGATATCGTAAAGAAATAGATTTCGGCAGATATCTCACACAGAGCTTTTTTTCCCTCTATGGGGTATCAGAGCACTCCAAGCACATCTCCTTCACTCACACTCATTTCATATTAGTGCCATCATCTGTGCAGTTGGCTGTGTAATGATAGCAGCGGTTGGGCTGGGGGAAGAATCAAATGAAGCCTAATTGAACTGTAATGGCTGTGTTATCCATCACCGCTCAGTCCTCCTCTGCCATGGGGCTTCTTGCCTCCAGATTTCCTCAGGCATCTATGCCCCTAAGTCACCATCATCATGGTCCCATGTGTTTAGAGTGACACTAGAGAGGAGGCTCCTTAACTGTGCAGGAGCTTGGCTGAACTCCGAGAAGGTTATTTCCACCGCCTGAAGGTTTTAGGTTAACTAGAGTTAAAAATGTGGCTCATATCAGTCAGATTCTTTTTTCACACATGAGATGAAATACCCAGGGCTTTGGGTTTGTAATTGTTCCCCTTTCACCTGCAACATCAAACACATATCTGCTTTTGTATTACTTTCATATATACACTTTTGTTTAAAAGTGAATTAGGTAAACAACATCACTGCAGGCAAATTGATCTGACATGCTTAGGCACAAAAATCATCTGAAGAATTATCTCTGAACATTAAATCCTCTGAGCTTTTGAGTCAACCAAAATAAAACAAGTGAAATGTACATGACAAATAATTTGTAGACTGTCATCAGTAGACATGATCTAAACATTCTTACAGGTGGAAAATTATTAAAAAAAAAATATTGATATTAAGTAACTACACTGAGATGTCATGCGTACCCTCTTATGACTTATCTGTATTACCTATTAAATAATTGAACTACATACATCCTGTTGTCATGGGCAAGAATATTGTATGTCAGAATATTTCCACTGTGTTTATGGAGTTAGATATTTACTGAGTTAGCATTTTACTGAGTTGGCTGTTAACCGAGTGCACTGGTGACTGAGCAATTTATTGAGTTAGTTGATGACTGAGTTAGCTATTTACTGAGTTAGCTGGTGACCGAGTTAACTCAATTAACTGAGTTTTATCAGGTAATGTTAGATTGCTGCATCTGTAGGCTGTTCAGTTACATTTCTTTACATTTCACAGATATCCATTTCTTCCAATTGGGAAACATACCTTTGATACATGAAAATGAATGCATTTAAACATTTTAGTAATACCTTAGTTAATGTATAGAACAAGGTGATGTACAGGCTAGAATGTGATCTGATTGCTGCAGGCTTGAATGCCTCCAACTGACTGACAGTCTGTGTGCTGCATTGTGGGCATATTGCACATGTCACCACAGCCTAAGGTATATGGGGAAATGAAGACAAATTATTCCGACACCTGCTCCAGGAGGCTTGGTGTCTTCCATAAAAAGGAGGTGGAAAATGCTATCTCAGCAACACCAACCCTCCAATCCACAGAACCCATCAAATCTTAATGACGTTTAGAGGAACAGCAGACCGATGTAGTCAGAGCCCTCAGTCAGAGGACGGAGGCCACTGACCACTGTGTGCTCTGTATACCTCCCTGATGTGTCTTGCCTGAACCTCAGACTCCTTCATTTCCTTGGAAAATACAGCAAACCTTCTTTGTCTCCTTGACCTTTTCGCAAAAGCCTTTTTGGCGTGCTTTGCTGCAGTGAGCCAGGATGAGGTGTTGTGTGACGATGTGTTTGGGAAGAATGTTGAACACCGTGCCAATGTTTAATTTATTTATTTATTTTATCATGTCCCACGTGGGTGCAAGATAAGGAGTAATTGCCTGTTTGGCTATCAGAAGTTTGAATGAGCGGGGAAGCGGTGTCTGGTGGAGCCTTTGCCACAGTTGGGCAGTGAAGCAGAGTGGCTGTACAGGTCAGGCCCCTGTGAGAGTACTGGGAGCCACAGATAAATGGCACTCCAGAGAGCCACATTCCCTGCTGGACCTCGGTCGAAGGGGAAAGAAAATAATTACACTGTGGGAAGTGTTTATTGTTTGTTTGTTTTTTTTCTTTTCGGCTTATGATGGTATGTGCCAACAGCTCTTGGTTTTACAAGTGTATTTGAAGTATTGTAAAAAAAAATCATCACAGAGTTGCGCCTGAGTGGTGCACCTGGTAAAACACTATTTAGCAGAAAGCATGGCCTTCTGTTGAGCCTCAGTGGTGATGTGTGCCACCTGTAGTGGGCTGAGCCTATGAGGATAAAGTGACACTGACACAGAAGGATGGCAATAGATTAAACCAACTGTGTGTCACTAGGGTAATGTGGTAGGGCCACATGCATAGAGCTCTCTCACAAACATGTTGTGTTTGTACAGTATTGTATGGGCCCTATAAAACATCCAGTCAGGTGAGGTCCTTCCTTATCTGCCCGTCATCTCATATTGATCATTCAATTGAATGATGGAGAATATATGTACTTATTCAATCAGTACTGGTAACTATATTGGTTAATTAATAAAGTGAATGAAAAATCTGTGGAATTAAATGTAATAGTACAATTAATGTAGTACAATGCAAAGATTATTTTAAGCCCCTTTTGATATAGCAGATCATATATTAGCTGCACAGGACACCATAAGAAGAATTATAAAATGTGCCAGATACACAAAGAAAATAATTTAATATTAAATAAATTCTGCACAAAGTGTCAGTACATTTATTTGTAATATTAAAACTAATGACGTTTATTCACAAGAAGGGAAGGCACAATGATAGTAAGCAAGAATCAAGTGAGCCTGCGGTATTACCAGTCAATAATTACAAATATACATTTCAGCAGGATATTAACAGTGGTATACATATTAATAAATAATTGCTTATCGGAAGTCTGAACAGTGTTTCGTTTCATTTCAGCGATCTCACTCATTTTAAGTTTTGAACCTATTTAATGACCTGAAAAGACTTTAGAAGGAGAGGCTTTTACTGTTCTGTTTGTACCAGATGTGACTAGTGTAATTACATTTATAGGATGCCCTTGATCCTGTTTCCAGCCAACATATTTGAATTTCTCAGCCAAACCCTAACATAAAGACATCTAAACCTGAGCTGGGTGCATTAGGATTGGAGACTCACAGTTCATTGAGGGTCTTGTAACTGTTTCAATGTCAGAACTACTTTGGACATTTGTTTTCTTAACAATTCAGTTCATACATGGGGCATGTTGGCATATTATATATTGTTTGTGTAATACAAGATCAAGAGAGTGGAGAACCAGTTTTATAGGTCAGTATTGGCTACTTGAGACTGACACCATGTAGGCTATGTTCTTCACATTATTTAGAAGTATGATAAATACTCCTGACACTCTCTCAAGATGTAGAAGTAATGGTGCATGCTGCTCCAACAGCTTGTATACCATGCTACATTTGGCAAATGCTTCTATGTATGACTGAGGACTGCCGAATAACTGAACGAATAAATACACACAAGGGAAGGGATTCAAATGCAGTTTTTTCATGGCTTTTAAGGAAAGTAATTCACGGTGCACTACTGACTGTGCAAAGTGCATTAATTGTTTTCAGAAAAAAATAAACAAATACATAAAATGCTCGTCACTACTACAAATCTAATGATATTGTGACATTCTGATGCAGGAGCAAGGTGTTAGTAGTAAGCTACAAAAAAAAAAAAGACAAAAAAGGATTTTGTCATAACAGACACAGAAAATAGGCTGGACAACAGTCTCTGTGGAGACTAGGAACGTTCAGTGAGATGCCCTGAACTCGGGCACCTGTGGGGTTTAAATAGGAGGAAGGACAAACGAGGAACAGGTGTGTGTAATGATTCAATAAACAGGTGACTGGGAGCAGGGAAGTGCAGGTGTTCTATGATTGGTGGGCGTGGTCTGTGAGGGCTGCCTGGATACGAGCTAGGTTGTGACAATTATGGAGTGATATTTGGAGATGTTTCATCGACTCACAAAGGAGTCATAGCTGATAATTCCTTGTCATTTTGCAATGTGTAAAGATGATTTGGAGAATTACTTTCAATGCTTTGTACATTGTCATATTGTATGTAAATTTTAAGAACTAAGCCTAATATAAGAACCTTTATAATACTATAGAATACTATAGACATAGTGATCTTGGTTCTTAAAATATCCTTTATTACTGAAATGAATGTGAAAAGATTAACGTAGTCTAAAAAATGATGGCAACATGAAAATGTAAACATTTTGATCCATATAATGTTTCAGTGTTCTCCTTCACCTTGAGTTCTGCTAAGAGCCAGTGATATTAACTCAAGTGGTAAAATGTGATTTTACCTTATGAACTGCTACCAAGAAGTATCATCAGCAAAACTAGGCATTAAGGTTTGCATGGAGAGATAACAGATGACAGGTCTTCTCTGGGGACTAATCATTACTGTGGTAATGGCTTCCACTTGTGTTTGAGAAAAATCAAACAAGCAAAATAAAAAACAACAACAACAACAAAACAGATTAATGATTGTGCAAATTAAAACTAATTAACAGAAAAGCATGCAGGCATGGAGTAGCAATTAACTCCTACGATGTAAGGCACTCACTGACGTTTGCACTCCCTGTATGGTCATTATGGCGGAAATGACCTACACGGAGCTGGAGGTCTGTTCTGACTCAGTGTCCAGCCGCCCACGAGGCACCTGGTGCCAGGGTCTTCAGCAGGAGCAAGGCACTCCAGAGACAAACGGGGAAATCTCAGCTTGCGCAAGATGTGTGTACATCAAGGTGTGTGAATGAAGACTGGCTTGTGCTCTTCCCTTCAAAAATATATGCTTGTGAACAGGAGCTAAGGCAATCTTCAATAGTGCACCAGTTCAAACATGCTCCTGCCAGACAACAAGTTCACTGTTAGGAATAGCACACCTTGAACTGAGTGGAAAGCTTTTGAATTATATGGGCTACACGTGAAAATTATTTTTTTTTATCTTAGAATTGATTCCACACTAAGAGGAGGGCTTTATCATGTTCCTTTAATGTTTAAATGCTCTATTTTAAGGGGAAATATTTTTCAACCGGATCTTTGTTTTTTGATTCATTTATCTCACCTCCACATATCCATCCGCCCACATTTGAGGTTGCCATTCGTATTATTTATACACTGCATTCCCCCAGCTGTTCTTTCACATTATTTACATAATTTCCCATCACAAGTCATGGTCTAATCACGATGAGACAAACGTGATCAACATATTTAAACAGTCATGACAAATCTTTTAGACTCTGGAAGGTAATATAATGACAAGCCACAGTCATTTAAGAACATATGATTGCTGCCTCTGCATAGTTTCTGAGATGACACAACCACTTTTTCCTTCTCTTTGTGTTGAAAAATGAGTCAATTATATCATTTCATCAAAGGTGTTCCCATTTTAGGCTGGATGGTCATTTATCACTCGATGAAAGATGACACACTTGCTGACTTGACAAAAATATCAGGACCATAACTGATTAAATGTTTGGCTTTGTATGTTTTATGTATTTTGTGAGCTTGTAAGTACATTTGTACATGTGTGTGAAAATAAGCCATGGCACACATGCCTTTGCGGGTGTATTGGTAGAGCTAGATTAACTATAGCCTATGAATCTGTCTAGAAGAATTAGATAAATTGGGGATAAATTTAGCTTTCAGTCTCTGAATTGATTAAATGTATTGAAATAGAAAAACTTTAAACAATTTTTTCAGTGCTTACAATGAAGAAGACATTTATATCAATGGGTCAGTTTTTATATTCACCAATAATGGCTGTTTTAACATGACATGCAAGTGTTTTAAAAAAATACAGATTTGTAATGCTTGACACTGTTGGTCTAGATGAAACTGTTAAAGTTGGAACTTTATAAATGAGTATGAATGCATTATCAGTTTTCTGGTCACCTTGAGATGAACGTTTCATATTCTTGATGATCAAATTCCTCCTGCCTCATTCGGGGGCATGTAGTCTGCACACACGTTCATGCATCCTACTCTACTCTAATGCCACCACATTGTCATTTTGAAGCAGGATCGTTGGACTACTGCTCTATGAACGCATTTTGATCATTTCCCTTGTTGATTCTGTATTTCAGAATTCATAATCCTTGTGCTATTTATGGCACCTCCAGGCCTATGTAATTCACCTCAATAATTTATGCCATTTCCAAACCTAATCACCCTACAGGTAATAAACAGCTCATTCTCAACAAAAATAAAACAGATTTATCCAATGAAGATTATTTCTCTCGGCCATGGATGTAACAAAATAGATTAATGCATATTAGTGTGTTATAATTATCTTTCATAGTGCAGAGATACATCAAAGCCACTTATGCAGTTAATTTGATTTGCCCAAAAAATTCTAAATAATCTGGTGATAAAACTAGTTATAACAAAATGCTCTGAATGTTAGAAAAAACGACCTAATTCCAAATCTCAGTGGATTTATTAAACTCTTCTCTTACATGAAATTTACAGTGATACAAACAAATGAATAAATAAACAAACAAAAAATCCCCAAAAATCTCACACACAACAAAACAGATTTCATGCCAGCTCATTAATCACGCATAGCGTAAGTTCCCCGACAGTGACCTTCTCTGAGCGGGAATGGCAAGTTCTCAATTTCTGTATATAAGCTGCTGCTGGTAAATGCTCCCTGCAGTCCCTGCTGGGCTCCTGCAGTGATTCAATACTGCCCCATTAGAAGCAGTTACTGGGAGGCAGTGTGGGGACCTGGGTGGCACATTTGCAAAGCTAATGGCCCTGATGCCAAAGTTCTAACCACACATATGCAGAGCGATTAGGATGTAAATGCATTTGTGATATACAGTGTGATCTAAACTGAACGTTTTTCCCTCTGTGATTGGATCTGTATTGAAACAATGACTATGAAGATGTAAGGGGAAGAGTGCCAGTGTTAATAAGAGGTTAGCAATGTCCATGTGGAGTGAACACTGCCGGACACACAGAAACTGACTTCTTCAGTTGTTTCTTGGCCAGCTGTGTTGTTAATGTTCATTGGGTCATGTAGAATAGGGCCAGAAAGATGTAGAGTTGATTATAGATGTGCAATTAACAGGTGGTCTATTGGTGGTGTGTCAAAATCAACTTATAAGAATGGAATTAATAACTTTTACACACAATGTGATGTACGAAATTGATAACTTCAATGATAAAATTAACATCATACAGTCCTATCTTAATCTGTCCTATTGTGACGCTGGGCGGCGGTAGACGGACGAGACACAGAATCCGTACTTTAGTGGCAAACGTCACTTTAATCAACATATAATATTGCGCAATAGCGCACGGAGAACAGAGATACACACACAACGTGTAGACTGTAGACAACGACGAGCACAGGACACTGCGCGAGCGCACATTAAATAGACAAACCACATTAACCCCAGGTGATTACGAGACGATTCACAGGTGAGACGGATTATCACATGACATAGCCATCACCACGAAATATCCACAGACGCAGACGATGCACGTAGACTACGTAAACACACGCCCAAAAGGGAGGGGCCGGGGTCCTCAACGTGACAGACGCCCCCTCCAAGGGCACTACCCGTCCCGGGGTGCCAACAGGACCGAGTGCCCCGAACCCACGACGATGGGCGGATCCGACGCACTCAGTCCTGCGTCTGGGAGGTGACTGCCCTTGGTGAAGCGTCCGCCACGGACCGCCTAGAACACCCTCCCTGGGAAGACGGGGGAAAAGACGGAAGACACATTAAACGGAACGTTCACAAACACACAAACAGGCACGCTCACACACAGTGGCACAAGAGGGGAAAACGGGTTTGGTACACAAAGGGGAAGACTGACAAACACGGGAACACACACACACGACATGGGCGCCAGGCTTCGCGCCAGGAGGAGAGCGAGCAGGGGAGAGAGGTCCGGAGCTGCTGGTGCTGCAGGCGCTGCGGTAGGCGGTGCTCCTCCTGCCTTTGCTGCGGACTCTCCGCCAGGTGCAGCGCGGCGGGCGGACTTGCCAGGGGCAGCGCGGCGGGCTGACGTGCCAGGGGCAGCGCGGCGGGCTGACGTGCCAGGAGCGCCGGGGCTTGCGTACGCGCCTGGTGCGTCGCGGCTGACGGACTGACCGAACGGGCCGTGTGAGTGGTCCCCTTCGGTCTCCATTTCTTCCTCTTCCTCCTCTCCCTGGCTCCACTCCATGGGCTGCTCCGGGCTGCCACCCCGGGAGCAGTCCCTAGCACTGTCTCTGGAGCGAGCGGAAGAGGGCGTCCGCTTCCCTCTTACGGTCTCCGCAGACCGCTCTGAGGGGGGAGGGCTCTCTTCTTCCTCCGTAGTGTAGGAGCCCTCCTCCTCCTCACCCTTCTCTGCGGTGCGAGAGGGGCACACGGGCGGAGGGAGGTAATCCTCGTCCTCCGATTCTTCCTCCGACTCCGCCTCCTCCCTACCGTAGTCCACGGTGAAGGCGGAGTCCTCTGACGTAGGGTATTCCTCTCCGTCCCCTCCACCGTAGTCCACGGTGGAGGCGGAGTCCTCTGACGGAGGGTATTCCTCTTCCTCCTCCTCTCCACCGTAGTCCACGGTGGAGGCGTCGCATATAGAAGGGGGGTAGTCCTCTCCTTCCTGCTCCTCCTCGGAGTCCTCCTCCCCGAACTCGCTCTCCGGGGTGGACTCGACCGCCCCGTAGACGCAGGAGTCCACCCTCAGGGGCGAGAGGGCGCGTGCTGGAGAAAGGCGTCGTTGGCGCTCACGCCAAATCCGCACCGCCCCCTCGCGGAGCTCCTTCGCCAACTCGGGGTACTGCGTCCCCCGTGCCGCGGCCAGCTGGAAAGCGCAGACAGGATCCTGCTCCAGCTGCTCCTGCATAGGCACAGCCTCCTGGCGCGGAGAGGAGCCTTCCTCCTGACCGGGGGTGTCCTCCTCCAGCTCGAGCATGCCCACCCGCAGGGGCGACCGCTTCCGAGATGGAGAGGGAGAAGAGCGGTGATGCCGCTTGCTGGGTTTCTTTCCCTTTTTTGGCTTTGATTTATAGCCCGGCATCTTTCACTTGGTGTCTCAGACGGCTCGTCGTTCTGTGACGCTGGGCGGCGGTAGACGGACGAGACACAGAATCCGTACTTTAGTGGCAAACGTCACTTTAATCAACATATAATATTGCGCAATAGCGCACGGAGAACAGAGATACACACACAACGTGTAGACTGTAGACAACGACGAGCACAGGACACTGCGCGAGCGCACATTAAATAGACAAACCACATTAACCCCAGGTGATTACGAGACGATTCACAGGTGAGACGGATTATCACATGACATAGCCATCACCACGAAATATCCACAGACGCAGACGATGCACGTAGACTACGTAAACACACGCCCAAAAGGGAGGGGCCGGGGTCCTCAACGTGACACCTATATGTTATAACAGGAGCTATGGAAGTTTAGTTGTAGGCTTTTGGGGTCAGAAGACTGCCCTAATGTAGTAAAGAATTTTCCCCACAGCACTACACATTATATAATATGTATCAAGTAATAATTTCAGTAGTTTCCCCTAAGCAAGACATAAATAAACATTGTAATTGTTCAAATGAGACCAAACAGCTAAAAATTATGTTGGCTTATGCTGCAGGAGAATGCCAGGCAGTATAGGAACTGACTGTAGCCAAGTTGAAAAGGTCACATTAATATTTAAGATGAGGTTAAGCAGTAAAGTAAATAGGTTAAAGGTCAGACACAATGCAAGCTCAAGGGAAGGACTGTGGAAAGGCACCAGGGATCTGCATCAACAACGGATGACAAAGGCAACAAGGAATGAAAAAGAACGCCACATGCTGAATATGATGAACCTAGGAAGTCAAAACCTCTCTCGAAGATTTAAGACGACAGTGGCGAGGCAAAACCGCTGTATCATGTAAACTACATGATGATAAATGCACCCTGTAAAATGGTGCGATGGAATGGGTGGAGCAGAGGGAAAGGGCCATGCGAACATCACAGCGACGCACTCTGCTGCTTCATGCTGGTTCACATCTTACTCGCTGCCGCCTATCTGTCCAGACAGTATTTGTCTTGCTGCCTTCATTTTTTTCTTATGTGTATAGATATGTAAGCATACTGGATGTATGATTCTACTCCGTGGTGGGGAGACGTACTGGAAGGAATGAATGGAAGACAGACAGACTGACAGATAGACACAGACAGAGATACCCTGGAGTAACTTATATGTTATCTCTTTACGTGAATTCTTTGCTGTAGTGTTGCACAGACAGCATAGTTCGGTGATATTTCCGCCATGCAACGTGGAGTTACATATTAACATGTAAAGTTGGTGAACAGGAAAGATTCTGGCCCATCCTTAGACAAGCACTGAGAGGCACATGCACTGGAAGCCAAAAGCAGCCAGCTTCACATTAGTCATACCGGGAGAGAGGGGGAAGAGAAGGCAAACGCTTCCAGCCTGAGCACTCCGCTTACTTATTTATATTTATACTGAATTGCTACTTTTTCCCCACATGAGAATAAATGGTCATGGGAAGTCATAGGTACCTCTATGTGAAAACGATCTACATTTGATCGACAGCTTATTACATTCTACCGCCAACTATAATTCTGACATATTCCGCTCTAGATCTAGAGCTAAATCTCTAAAGCTAAATCAAGCTATTTATTGTGTATAGAACTGGATTACAAGCAGAACTACTGGAACACAACATCAGCTTTTCAACACAGACAGACACCATACAAACATAAGCAGGCTGATACCTGCCCTGAACGTGTTTCTGTAAGAAAAATGTGTTTCTTTTTTTTTTTGTATATCAGTGAGTGTATTTTCCAACACTAGTCATACCATGTACTGTCATGTAACCATAAACAGATCTTCAAAAAGCAATACCCAGTATGTCCAGGGTAGTAAGAAGGCTCCACAAGTATAAAGATTTGGAGGTTTGTTCTGTATGAGCAGGTTGTGTTTGTCTTCAGTCAGTCTGCTATGCCCCTCTTACACCCCTCTATCACTACAACATAAACACCTACACCCATGCATGCATGCATGCACACACACACGCACACAAAATCACACACATGCCCTCACGCGCACACACACACAGACACACACAAACACACACACAGTAAAATTTAGTCATTAGTGCTTTTATTAATTTGATAATTTGAGGTTACTAATCTATTTTAAGCATACATTTTTATTTATTTAACATTATAATTAAAGCTTACAGATGAGAAAAAGACACCAATTGCATGATTTATACGTTTAGTACAAACTGAGTCATTAATAATGCAAAATGAACAACAGGGTGATCTGTGATACACTACATACCACATTCATCTATCTTCCGGTAGCTGCCCGCATCAAATATAAAACCCTGGTGCTGGCCTACAAAGCAAAGAATGGTCCAGCTCCTCCTTACTTGATAGCCATGGTAAAACCCAGAAGCATACCTAGAGCCCTCCGTGCTTCAAGTATGACTCGTCTTGACCCTCCATCATCCAGGACACATGGGAGACAAGCATCCAGACTTTTCTCTGTCCTGGCTCCGAGGTGGTGGAATGAACTTCCCTTGTGTCCGAACATCTGAGTCACTTGCTGTCTTCAGACGCCGACTGAAGACCCACCTCTTTCAAGTGCACTTTACATAATTATGCTTTCGTCTACTGTGCTTTATCGTCTCTTTCCTCAGGTGTTTGTTACAGGTATTGCTTACTGTCTTTTTCTCAGGTATTGTGCATAATTGGGTTATAGGAATTGCTTACTGTCTTTTTCCTCAGGTGATGTGTATATTCAGGTATAATAATGACTTGGCATAATTGTTAGGTATCATATGAGTTTCGTCTAGTGGTTTTTTCCAGCTTAGAGTACCTTGTGTTCAGGACTATCTATACTACCTTGGAGATTCCAAGCAACTACGTAGCACTTTTATAAGTCGCTCTGGATAAGAGCGTCTGCTAAATGCCATAAATGTAAATGTAAAAAAAATAAAAAATTACTGAATTATTCATGAATATGAAATCCCACAGTCTTCCCATTGTGTCCATCAGAGATTAAACCTAAAAGACACAATAAACAGCTACAAAAAATGAAAATGAAATGCCACTGTAGTTAAAAGTACAACACAGCTACAACAAAGCCATGAACTGGTGACCATCACCACACACACACACACACACACACACACACACACACACACACACACACACACACACACTATTGACAAACAGATTCAAACGTGTGTTAGTCTGTGTCCTGATTATTGCACATGCGGATGTGAGTGGAGTGCAGCCGCTCTGATTGACTACAAAACTGCCTCACACCGCCTCTGTACTCACTTACTTGTATTTTAAGGGATGATACCACATATGTAGGTCGGCTATAAAAGGTCATAACAAGCTCCTCTGCTCTCTTCAATCAAATGTGGACTTTAATATAGACTTGTAATGGCTTTTAATTATAGATAAAATATTGCAAAAGGTACAATACGAAACAAATATAAACAGTACTACTACTACAAACCTTGAGTTCAACAGGGATATTTATTATTGAAAAACACTGGACTGTGGAAATAAATAGGGTGGGATGTGATAAGTTCCAATGGCTTCCTCCAGTTTCTGTTATCAGAAGGTTCTGCCTTTACACCTTCCCTGGTAGTGTGTGGTTCAAAAAACAGCCCTGTAGCCAGAGGTGTTAGCTAAGTAACTAAGCATTTAACAGTCATATCGAAGCTGTCTACTCTAATACATTTCTTAATGATGGTGGAAGGGATGAATTTGACACTGTGCTTTGTGAAGTGTGTCAGATTCAGTCGATTGCCTCAGTAAAAAAGATTTCAGCACCTGTGTTTAAGGTTGTTGATTTCTAAATGAGGCATATTTTTTAGGCTTACTTGATGTGTTTACCAATGTGTTGTGGTTAAATACAAGATCTGTCAGATATAAACCATGCAGTGGTTGCTTTGTGACCAACTAGAAAAATGGCACTTGGGAACCATTTAACACAGGTAAACAAATCCATTTTTGAATCCACAGTGTGTTTTGGTCACACCCTATGTATTTTTGTGATAAGATGAACAAGATGTCTGACACCCCTTAATTATTACAGAACCTCTTTATGTGTGCAGATAAAACTGCAGTTTTATCAGAAATCTACAAGTATGGGACAAAATAAAGGGCCTGCATGACAGTGTATCAACATCTAGAATGTTCTAAAGCATGTGCCCACCATTTGTATTGAGAGTTGAGGGAGCTGTTATATAAGTCTTGAATGGTGCATCATGGCACACTGGAGGTAGTGTGGGTATGGAGGAGGGAATCTCCAGAGCACCCACGCTTCAGTGATATCAGAGCTGGTGACAGGGGAGATGGAAGGATAGATTTCATCCTGGAGTTAACATTGTATGGGGGAATTTTTGTCCTGAGAGAACAGAGTTTGCAGTGTAGTGTTTACCTGGTCCTGTAAAACAGCTTCATATCCACTGACCATTATAAAACCAAACAGAGCCATCATGTACTGATCAACCATTTCTTCGGGCTATAGTTGCTCACATTAGATGTTGAAAGCCTGATGCCTGTCTACAAAGCCAGAAAATGGACCAGCCCCAAGTGAAACCGGAAGGCAGTGGTCATCTCGCCTAGCTTCTTTGGTTTGCATCCAAAACACAGCTCAGCTTAGTGTAGAGGGAAGATGTGGCCAGGAGGAGGAACACGCTTCTTCTGAAGCTCGCTGCCTTAAAATGCTGATGGTAGACCCACCTCTACAGAACATTTAAATGTTCACAAATTAGTGTACTTAACAACAATAAGAGTAAGAAGAACCAAGCACTGTAGAGATAAACCTGGGTAGAGCTACTCTTCTGAATTACCCTCACACATTTTTCAAGGTAAAGTACAGATATTTGAAAGACTGGCAAGATTATTTCAGTTGTCTCAATATTTTTTTATGCTTCACACAATCCTCCATGTAACTTTCTTATCCCTTGTTGGTAAAGAAGGTTTTACAATATTCACACTTCTTCTTTGGCATAACCTAAAACACAATTCAGTCTCTGAGTGATAAATATTGAAAGAACACTTGAGTCATCTGTCTCTGGACTCGGTCACGTATATTGTTGTAAAAGGACATGTCCAAATGCCAGTATGCTGTGACCCTGGAATGTCTTTAACTCAGTTCATTTACATGCCAAGGCACAGCAGTTTCCCAGATGAATGAAATGTCTACTTTCGAAGCTCAGACAACAACTATATCATCCTGGGCCTGCTTGCTCTTACTGTTTACAGGAGGTATCTGAGTGTGCCAATGGTGTACTAGTATAGTAGATGATAGGACACAAATAAACATGAGCGTAAACAAGTTTCACACATGTTCTCTGACAAAGGAAACAATGACAGCAGAATCATCTGAACACAACCTGGCACAAACCTACTGAAATAATGAAGCCAGAAGAGTTAAAACAAACAAAAATATAAATAGCATATATGGTTCTAAATACAAAGGACTCTGTTTAATTACAACAAGTGAAAAACAGCTGTGGACCACAAAGGGTTAATCAGGGGCAAACTATTGCATTTTGTGCTTCTCTCTCTCTCTCCCTTTCTCTCTCTCTCTCTCTCTCTCTCTCTGTCTCTCTCAGACCTAACTACCTTAACTGATAATGTTAAGGGTGTAGTGAGAAACCCAGCATTGGGCACATTTTGTGCTCCCCCGAGAAGGTGGATTTCTCTGTTTGTGGCATATATTCTAACTGAGAGGGGGGTGCATCAGAGCTCCCACAAAAGAGGCTCATGAAACTCTGATGGTAGCAGAATGTGGGACACCATCAGTGGTGGGTTCAGCTCAAGGGACACCTATTTGAGTTTAATGCTCACTTTGCGTGACGCGACTGTCTGAGCTTCCCCAGAATGATAGATGCTTTACTTTCAAATGGAAAGACCCAGATACTCTAAGCACACAGTTTCATCCAGAGATCATCCTGGTTTTCCATCACACTGAGTGCTGGAAATATGGTTAAAGCTTTAACACACAACTCTGATTTCAGTGTTTGGGTGAAAAAAACCAGAGATGATTGTCAGGGCTGGCTCGGATGCCGTGCCATCTACATCCACAAGGGGCACCCGAGCCAGTCCTAGACTCCGGCAACGCAATCAGCAATGATCCGTCTCACCTGTTGCCATGGCTTCTTAAGGAAGCCAGTGGAGACGGATCATTGCTGATTCGTTGTGGTTATGCCGTTACGCTCTCAGCCTCTCTTGTCTTTCTCTGTTGCAGCGTTGGCCTCTGTAGGTGTCCCGTCACCTATCTCTCCTGTCTGTTTTTCTCTGTCTTTTTCGAGTCCTCTCCTGCGTCGCTTACTGACCTTCCTCAAGTTTTCCCCAACCTGTTTATCTTCCTATCCTGTTGCTGTTTGTATGGGAAGGGTTTTTTGTTTGAGTAGCCTTTTTGCTATTAGTCAGCTACTTCCCCTGACGTCCTTGTTTTTGCCTTATTTCTTTTTACGCGTTGAGCAGTCCGCGATTATTCAGGCGCTCCTTTTAGTTCTGTTATTTTTTGTGGCACTTGGTTCCACCTTTCTCTCGCTCTCTCTAACGCGGTATGTGCGTCCCTACCACCGACGTTACAGAACGAATCAGCCTGTGACATGGAACCAGCCGCTTCTAACGAAGCAGCAGAACTAAGGGCAGCCCTCTCCCAGCAGGGTCAGTTGTTGGGCAGCCATGACCAGGTCCTTCGCCAGATCATGGATCAGCTCAACAACGTGACCACTGCCATTCAGGCTTTAAGTAACCCGTCTCCCGCTCATCGGGATCCGCCTCCCGCGAGCCCAGCCGAACCCGCAGCAGCCCCGCGGCACTTTGAGCCTACTCTCCCCGCCCCGGCTCGCTATTCAGGGGATCCCGAAGGGTGTAGGGGTTTTCTACTACAGTGTTCGCTTGTATTCGAACAGCAACCTCTACGCTTCCCTACCGAGCGCGCAAAAATAGCATACGTGATAGCCTTACTTACAGACAAAGCCCTGGCTTGGGCAACCCCCGTATGGGAAAAACAGAACGAAGTTTGTGCTACTTACGATAGCTTCTCCCGGGCCATGAAAGGAGCCTTCTACCATCCCTCGTCGGGCGGGGTTGTCGGTCAGCGGCTTCTGCGTCTCAAGCAGGGAAAGCGGTCTGTAGCAGAGTACTCCATAGAGTTTCGCACGTTGGCAGCCGAAAGCGGTTGGGGTTCGGACTCTCTCATGTCCGTGTTTTTGGAAGGGCTAACGGAGGAGTTGAAGGACGAACTAGCTCTCCGCGACCCTCCGTCTGATCTAGAAACGCTGATCAGCCTGACGGTACGGCTCGATAACCGCCAGCGCGAGCGCAAAAACACCAAAAAGCATTTCCATCGCGAAACACCCCGCATGCCTGACGTTGTGCAGTCCGGTGAAACCGATAATCCCAGTAGTGAACCGCAACCCATGCAGCTCGGTCATACACGCCTGTCACGGCAGGAAAGACAGGCGCGTTTACAGGAGGGGCGGTGTCTGTATTGCGGGGGCGGGGGACATCAACGTACCAAATGCCCCGAGCTGCAGGGAAAAGACACGACCCACCAGTAGACGGGAAGGCTCTGGTGGGTCGTAACACAAGTCCTCCCACAACCGGTTTATCCATCCACGTTTCGTTGTCGTGGCATAAAACACAGGAAAAGCGCCTTATGGCTTTTGTTGATTCTGGTGCCGCGGCAAATTTTATCGACAGCTCTTTAGCGCAGGAATTACAAATCCCTCTGGTTCGCCTTGAAAAACCCCTCGCTGTCGCCGCGGTGGACGGCCGCGCCCTTATCTCCGGCGGTATCGACCGCCAAACCATACCGCTGGAGATGCACGTCGGGGAGCACTTTGAGTTAGTCACCCTATATGTCATCAGTGCCCCTCACATGCCGCTCATACTAGGGTTTCCATGGCTGCAACGACACAACCCTGACATAGACTGGCTCTCGCGCAGTATCGGGTCTTGGGGTGCTATGTGCAAAAACACATGTCGTAAGAGCCTCCCTGCTTCTTCTGCTGAAAAGCCGGTCGAGATCGTTGACCTGTCCTCTGTCCCTGCTGAATACCACGACCTCCAAGCGGTGTTCAGCAAAAAGAAGGCCAGTTTTCTTCCGCCTCACAGGTCTTACGACATCGCCATTGACCTACTTCCCGGGTCTAGTCCTCCTAGGGGTCGTCTCTTCTCTTTGGCCGCCCCTGAGCGAAGAGCCATGGAAACGTACATCCAGGAGGCGTTAGCCGCTGGGTTCATACGGCCCTCCACGTCTCCAGCCGGTGCTGGTTTTTTCTTTGTCGGCAAGAAAGATGGTGGGTTGAGGCCATGCATTGATTACAGGGGTCTCAATAAGATCACTGTCAAAGACCGTCACCCCCTGCCACTTATGTCAACGGCCTTTGAGGCACTCCAACAAGCTACCATTTTCACGAAGCTAGACCTTCGGAGTGCCTACAACCTAGTGAGGGTCAGAGAGGGGGATGAGTGGAAGACAGCCTTCATCACACCATCGGGTCACTACGAGTACCTTGTGATGCCGTTTGGTCTGATGAACGCCCCGGCTGTCTTCCAGAGACTTATTAATGAGGTGTTGCGTGAGGCTCTCGACCGGTACGCCTTCGTGTATCTTGACGACATCCTTATTTACAGTAGTTCACGGTCTGAGCACGTCAAACACGTCAGGAGGGTTCTCCAACTTCTGTTGGAGAACCACCTGTTCGTTAAATTAGAAAAATCCCTGTTTCACGTCCAGGAGGTGGCCTTTTTGGGCTACAGAATAGCCCAAAACGTTCTTGCTATGGATCCTGCTAAGATCCGAGCAGTCGCCGACTGGCCCACTCCCACATCGCTTCGTTTGGTTCAACGGTTCTTGGGGTTTGCTAATTTCTACCGTCGCTTTATTAAGAACTACAGCACTTTGGCTGGTCCCCTCATTGCGCTTACCAAGAAAACCCCGGGTCCCTTTGTCTGGTCTCCTGCAGCCCAGAAGTCTTTTGATAAGCTCAAGGAGCGGTTTACCTCGGCGCCGGTTCTGTGCATGCCTAACCCTGACCTACCGTTTGTGGTGGAAGTCGATGCGTCTGACTACGGGGTTGGGGCCGTCCTTTCCCAGAGAACGGGTACGCCACTTAAGCTCCACCCTTGTGCTTATTACTCACACCGTATGTCTCCTGCCGAGCGTAATTACGATGTGGGTGATAAGGAACTCTTGGCTGTAAAGCTAGCCCTGGAAGAATGGCGGCATTGGCTGGAGGGGGCCAAACACCCGTTTCTTGTGTGGACAGACCACAAGAACTTGGCCTACCTCCAGCAAGCCAAAAGGCTCAATCCCCGTCAGGCCAGGTGGTCGCTCTTCTTTGAGCGCTTCGAGTTTACCCTCTCCTATCGCCCAGGGACTAAAAACGTTAAGCCCGATGCTCTCTCTCGTCAATGGGAGACACCCCCCGACTCCACTGAGCCCGGTACAGTCATTCCCGCCTCCAAAATTGTTGCGCCCATTCAATGGGAGGTCGAGACCGCCGTTAAACGGGCGTTAGCAGCCGATCCTGACCCAGGTGGTGAGCCATCGGGTCGTCTCTTTGTCCACCCTAACCTGCGAAAGAAGGTCATGGAATGGGGTCACAACTCACCCTTTGCTGCGCATCCTGGCTCTCGTCGTACGGCGGAACTTATTCGTAGACGGTTTTGGTGGCCGGGGATTGATAAGGACGTTAGCGACTTTGTTTCGACCTGTGTCACGTGCGTACAAAACAAAACGACCCACTCTAAGCCCTCGGGTCTTCTTCGCCCCCTGCCTATTCCATCCAGGCCCTGGACTCACGCCTCATTAGACTTCGTTACGGGGTTGCCACCCTCCCGTGGCAACACTACCATATTAGTTATCGTGGACAGGTTCTCCAAGGTAGCTAGGTTCGTAGCCCTCCCCAAGCTCCCGTCTGCCAAAGAGACCGCCTCGCTCTTCCTGCACCATATTGTCAGGCATTTTGGGTTCCCCGTCGACGTGGTTTCTGATCGTGGGCCGCAAATCACTAGCCGGTTTTGGGGGGCTTTTCTGGGTCTGCTTAACGCCAAGGCCAGTCTGTCCTCGGGTTTCCATCCCCAAACCAACGGTCAGACCGAGAGGACCAATCAGGACCTGGAGCAAACTCTCAGGTGCCTGGCGTCCTCCAACCCCTCCTCCTGGGCTGACCAGCTCCTCTGGGCCGAATACGCCCACAACACCCTATGGCACTCTGCCCTCGGGATGTCGCCTTTTGAGTGTCTCTATGGCTATGCCCCTCCTATGTTTGCTGACCAGGAGGACGAGGCGGCGGTTCCGGGTGCCCGTGCCTTGGTGCGGCGGTGCCGGTTGGCGTGGAGTAAGGCCCGTAGGGCCCTTCTGTCTGCCTCAGCCGGTTACCGTCGCAACGCAGACAAGCACCGTCTTCCGGCTTTGTCTTTCCGCCCCGGGCAGCGGGTCTGGCTTTCCGCCAAGGATCTGCCGGTCCGTGGTGGAACCAAGAAGCTGGCCCCTCGGTTCCTGGGTCCCTTCAAGGTGGACAGGCGGATCAATCCCGTCTCTTACCGGCTGTTGCTCCCTCCTTCCATGAGGGTCCATCCGGTGTTCCACGTCTCGCGTCTCCGCCCTGTTTTGTGTCACATGCCCCGCGCTCCGGCCCCGCCGCCTCCCCGCGTGGTTGACGGCGGTCCGGTGTACACCGTTTCTCGGTTGTTGGATCACCGCCGTGTTCGTGGTCGGGACCAGTACCTTGTTGATTGGGTGGGTTATGGGCCCGAGGAACGGTCATGGGTCCCCGCCTCTCGGGTTGTCGACCGCTCTCTTATTCGTGACTTCCGTCGTGACAGGGCTGTCGCTCTGGGCCCGCGGGGTCTCGGGCCTAGAGGGGGGGGCTCTGTCAGGGCTGGCTCGGATGCCGTGCCATCTACATCCACAAGGGGCACCCGAGCCAGTCCTAGACTCCGGCAACGCAATCAGCAATGATCCGTCTCACCTGTTGCCATGGCTTCTTAAGGAAGCCAGTGGAGACGGATCATTGCTGATTCGTTGTGGTTATGCCGTTACGCTCTCAGCCTCTCTTGTCTTTCTCTGTTGCAGCGTTGGCCTCTGTAGGTGTCCCGTCACCTATCTCTCCTGTCTGTTTTTCTCTGTCTTTTTCGAGTCCTCTCCTGCGTCGCTTACTGACCTTCCTCAAGTTTTCCCCAACCTGTTTATCTTCCTATCCTGTTGCTGTTTGTATGGGAAGGGTTTTTTGTTTGAGTAGCCTTTTTGCTATTAGTCAGCTACTTCCCCTGACGTCCTTGTTTTTGCCTTATTTCTTTTTACGCGTTGAGCAGTCCGCGATTATTCAGGCGCTCCTTTTAGTTCTGTTATTTTTTGTGGCACTTGGTTCCACCTTTCTCTCGCTCTCTCTAACGCGGTGTGTGCGTCCCTACCACCGACGTTACAATGATTGTTGTCTTAATAATTTTAGTTGCTGATTTCCTTTTTCAGGATCTATTTTTAAAACTGTTCACCTAAATATGGGAATGACCCAAAGTTAACATTTACTCCAACATCATTATTTGAAAATAATGGCAAAAAAAATCAGTTTGTTTTTCTAAGATACACCTGGTATCACATAATTCCTTTTGAAGGTTATTCATTCTGAAGAATGCAGAGCTTTTAATGTTCATTTGTGATGTCAGGTGGTTATGATGACTGTGATGAATAAGCATTTGCAAAGCAAAACCCCATTAAGAACTGTCTTTGTGGTAAAGCACAATTAGGAGTGATTATCTGGTATTAAAATGAACTAATGGTGATAACAGATAATAAATGTAATTGATCATAACTTGCAATGTATTACCTATGGTACTGGAGTAATTACTGATTAGATGCAATTACTGATTAGATTTTAGATCTAGATGATAGATCATTCAAAGAACACCACATCTTTCTCAATGGTGGGTGAATTTAAAGTCAAGCTAATTACTGAATTTATATCCAGTGTTTCACCAAGTCTGAGCATTACCTACATTAAAATGGGACTTCAAAAAATTCTATATTCCAGATATTTCCCAATGCATGAATTCACCTTCACACTGATTAATACTATATAACTCCACCCTTTTTATTAATCTGAACTCCTGGTTATTATAATCAAAAACAGACTTTGTCGGCTAAGAAAATTCACATCTGAATGGAATTTTTATTTGGTTATACATTCTGTTGAATATTATTTGAACATTTACTTTCTACATTCATGAATATTTATGTATTTTTCACATATTTGAATGTGGGAAAAGATGTGTGAAAGTAAATCTATGAAAGTATGGATGTATTCCCATGTCAGTGTATGTATACATTAAGTAAAGGATATACTTGCAAATTCTGCTGTGTATTGTAAAGTACTGTATAATACAGCAGCCAGCTAAGTAACCAAATAATATAAGATTTTAATTTAAATGTAAGATTTAAAACAGCACTGCAAGGTGGCTTCATAGAAAAAAGCCATTGACCTGCATTAATTATTATTCATGAGAGTAATGTCAACTGAGAAGAAAGTTTTGCGTCGCCTGGTGGATCTGACCCTCCTGTGACTGAAACGCTCTCTTAAAGGGAGGTGCAATGCAGTAACTGACATCCAAGATGGGAGCAGTCAGTAATGAGTTTGTCTATTTACATTCTAATTATGCTGAAAGCAGGTCAGGAAGAAAGGTTTAAAAAACTCCTTCAGTATCTGCTTTCACTTGTGGCAAAGTACTAATCAGTTTCTTGGACACAGAAATTTTACAAAGTATTGTTTTGTTTTTCCAAAAGTAAAGTAATACAAAGCAGTTCTGATGATGAGGGAAAATACTAATCCCTTAGACAACCTCAAAGTAAGCAACCTCAAAGTAAGCAACCTCAAAGTTAGCAACCTCAAACTTATTGATGTGACCATACTTTACATTCCTTTGTGGCATATGCATTAGTTGGGCTGTATCTGCTGTGTGTCTTATGAGCTGATGTTTGTATTATTGAAGGTAGCATATGCACAAATAAAAAAACGGTGAGGCTGATTGCGGGATGACCTATTGAGTTCAATAATGTGAGACTGACTCCCTGACTGCTCTCCTTTGCCTCTCATGGGAGACCATGTGACCACAGAAAATGAAACATCAGTGTATCCAGTTTTACATTTTTTTAGGGTTAAGCATGAGTGAACAATACATTTATTTTTAACATGTGAGAGTTTAATATAGAATAAACGAAATGAGCATGTATTAAAAAGGTAATCCTTTTTCCATAGCTTATAAACACCTATGGCTTTTGAGTTTTGAGTTCTTATATACATATATATTGAAGTATATGCTTATTGAAGTTTTTATTATATACCTATTGTATAAACTTATTTAATAACTTTGAGTGTCATTCTAAAATGTGTGAAGTAATCAAAGACCATGTATTCTTCACCATAGATGAAAATACAAAAGCAGAAACAGCATCTAGACAATGATAACGACTGCCAATTCCTGTCTCATGACTAGCTGAGATGGCATTAATACAGAGGAAGTGTGAGTGTGAGTGTGCCAGATCTCAGTGTGGTCAGTGGAGCTGCTCTGCATTCAGCACACATTTATAGTATTTGGCAAGTCCTCCTATCAGGAGCTACTTATAAATGTATCAGTATGACAGTATGTGTTCTCTTTGGGAATCAAAGCCATGACCTTGGTGTTACTAGCGCCTGGCTTTGCCTGCTCTGCCTTGTGAACTGCAACGACTTTGGACTGAATTGTTGTGGCAAATGTTCAAGAACAGGGTTAAATTCAGATATTCTTGACTGATTGAGTATGTGCCAGCCCTTGAGGATGGGCCCTGAGCCATCTCTCTGATTGCCTATTGTCTCACCATGAGACTCTGTTTTCCTGCTGATGGTGTAACTGTTACACATTACTTACAGAGAAATCTCACATATTCCCTGCAGACAGTGAATAGACAGTCGTATTAACATGCTGGGCCAGTTCTGATAATTGTATATTTGACCAGCTATGAGGACTAGCTACACACATTCACTCTTCTGCCATTATGATCACTTGATTGGCAGGTAGTCTAATGAAGACTCATTTTTTAAATGAACAATAAGTAGTTCTTAGCATGTGTGATACTGTCTTTTCCTTTTTAGCCTGATGAGTAAACAGTTCAATGAGGGACCCGCCTACTCTCTCAAAGAAATACAGTTACTTATGAAGCACACATTTAATACTTTTAATTATTTATCATGGTAAAGAGATCAAATCTGCCATTCACTAGCTAAATCGCCTTTAGTACTACAAGCCCAACATATATTAAGACATATATTATGATTTCAATGGCTACTTGTATTAACACAGTCTGTTCTCTCTCAACAGGTGCTCCAGCTCAGTACAAGAGATGGATCTGCCCTGGTGGTCACTGTTTGGTGCCAGGATCCCAGATACGTCTACTTCATGTTTTATGTGATGTAAGTATGTCTGTATTGTAGGGATCCAGAGCCTGGCTCTGTGATGGGGAAGACCTCTGACCTCATTACATTCTACTATTCTTCTCCTGACAATTTAAAACCACAAGAATGATTCCCCTATTCCCAGAGAATTAAAACTGACTTCTCCAGAGAGATCTTTACTATCAAAAGCTCTAAAATGTAATAATGAATTTAAGTCAATTACTGAATCTCTAGTATTAGTAATGTGGAGTGAGAGAAGGAAACAAAGGCTGAGAAGAGCGAGATTTATTAGGAGCCAATCCTCGAACAGAATCAACAAAAAAGCCCAGAGTCTAAGAGCCAGAATATCCACAAACAGAAAGATGACTGGTATACATAATAAAGGAAAGTGAGCTCAACACACGAGTACAGACAGACTAATGGGGAGAAACAAACACAGAACCGGCAGAAAACAAAACAAGCAAAGATACAAAACAAAACACAAGCTTAGTGCAACAAAGGGAAAGAAAACACAGGGCTTAAACACACAGCGTAGTGAAGAACAACATAGCACAGGTGGAGCTAATAAGGCCAGAGACAAGGAAGCAGGAGATGAGACACAAGAAACAAAGCAAAACAAGAACACGAGGCAAGTTACCTACGGGAGGAGCAGAAGAACATGAGGCAGGTTACCTACGGGAGGAGCAGAAGCTAGACAGTATGGGTGCTAAAATGGGACCATCCTATGCAGTCCTCTTTGTTGGATTTGTTGAGAAACATTATTTGAACTATATATTGGCCCTGTGCCTTTAGTATTTCTGAGACATATTGATAACATTTTTTACACTGCTACATGCACAGTTGAAGAACTCCAGCTGTATATTTTCCCCTTATCTCAGTTACATCCAGCTCTGGAATAGACATGGAATATAGCACATGCCACATGAGGATAACTTTTTGTTTTAGATATTTCAGTTAAGTCTGAAAACTCAGATAGCACCGTCTAATTATAAACCCATGGAACCTCATTCTTGTTTACACTACAAGTCTTGAATTAATGTTATGGTTTAAATATCTACTTTTTCTAATATAAACTAGATGTACCTCCTAGAACATTAGAAGCATTTCAATTGCACAGCAGATGAAGGGCCTCTGGAAAATGAAGGCTTTATTCCCAGTAAAAGTCTGAATACCATTCTTAAAATAGCCTCATCGCAAATGTCTTCTGTGGTAACTCAGATGTTCATCTGTGCACAGATATCTAGTGTTTTGTGTAATTTACTGGATTCAGACTCCAAGCATTGCAATCATTATTAGTCTATTAGTCTAAACATGGTGTATTTGCAAAATATTAAGTATAATTGTAAAGTGAAAAATCAATATTAAGTTAATTTTAAAGAGGTTTCTTGCTCTTCAATAATGCCTGTAGTTAATTTTGCATTACATTTAGCACACTACTTCAAACTCTACTATGCAGTTTGGTATTCATGCTATTGTTTCTTATTCAAGAAAATTTGTAGACAAGCAAAGAAAGAACAACAGTCTTAGAATTGCCTTACAGCAGCTCCATTAAAGTAAAAGAATGGAGTAAAAGAAAGTGTCCTTTTAGACATAGGAACTGATAAAAAATAATAATGCCTCTTTGCATCACATATTTTATTCTGACTACTTCCTGATAAATAAAAAAATAATTATTTTTAAACCAGTGTGTGACACTGGCAACCACAGATTGCATTTAAATACCTTCAACAAGAAAGTGACATTTTCATTTAAACCCACATTGATTAATAATCTCTGGAGAGAGTATGTTTGTGTCACGGTCACAGCTCCGGACCCTTCCCTGTGGGCGTGCCGCTACGTTGTCTGCGTGTCGTTATGTCCATATTTGTAGTTCCGTGGGTGTGGGTAGTTTGTGAGCGTGTTCGTAGTCGCACCTGTGCCTTGTCTCGAGATCACGAGGGTTTGTGTTAATCACCTATATAATGTGCGTTCGCGCAGTGTCTTGTGCTCGTCTTTGTCTAAAGCTTGTGTCGGTGTGAGTGTTACATGTACAAGTGCTCGCGCTATTCATGCAGCACTTTCACTTTCGTCATTAAAGAAGCGTTCTATGTCACCGTGCCTACTTGTTGTGCCTTCCTCGTCCCACCGTAACATAAAGACGAGCCGACAAGATGCCGGGATACGTTCCTCAGAGGAAGAAGGGAAAGAAGAAGGGCAAATGCCGCCCTTCGTCCGTCCCTGCACCTGCCCGAGGAGCGTTGATGGTGGAGGGGACCTTCTTCCCGGCAGACCTGGAGGGGGAAGGCCCGTTTTTCGTGAGCACAGCTGCGTGGGCATTCCCCCCCCCCCCGAGGTCGAGTTTGGGAGTGGGGAGTCCGAAGAGGAGGAGAGTCCTTCCCCTTCCGAAGACTCAGAGGAGGAGACGGAGAGAGAAGCCAGCTCCGCTCCGTCCGAGCACTCCGCTCCCCTCGCAACTGAAAACATCAGTCCCTCTCCGTCTGTTTACTCGGCACCAACCGAGTATTACGGAGAGGAGGATCCAGATACCAGTCCTCCGCCATCCGTTTACTCGGCACCAACCGAGTATTACGGAGGAGATCCAGACGTCAGTCCTCCGCCATCCATCTGCTCGGATCTAACCGAGTATTGCGCAGAGGAGCCTGACGTCAGCCCTCTGCCGTCCGTGTGCGCGCCCCTTGCCCAGTCCTACAGCGAGGGCGAGGAAGCGACTAGCTCTCCCCCCTCTGTGCGGTCTGAGGAGACCGTATGTTCTGAGAAGAGGGAGCGACCGGAGGAAGAGGTGCGTTCTAGCTCTGGGGCAAGCAGGATGGACTGCTCGTTCTACATCCCCTCAGAAGAGGCGATGTCCCAGAGCTCAGGAGTCTCAGAGGAGGAGATGGAGATGTCAGGGGGTGAGGATGTGCTGCCCCGGAGAGCGCAGGAGACGCGTAGCCCGAGGTGGTGTTTCGGGGTGCCCCCCGAGGCGCCTGGTATCCTGGCCAGTGAGCGGCGTCGGGCAGACCCTCCGCCAGCGCCCAGGAAGAAGCCAGACACGCCCAAAGCGAAGCCAGCGGGCGCACGGCCGCCTGGAGCGCCAAGCAGCGCTGTGCGCGCGGAAGGTCCGGGCCCGCAGAACGGAGCGACCCCACCTCCGGTTCTGGGAGGGTTTGCGCATCTGGCCGCACTCCTGCACTTGGGGAGAGCGATCTCCTGGTTGCCCATGCCTGTATATCTGTCAGTCCCGTTGTGTCTCCCTAACCTCCTTTTCCCATTTGTGCCCCTTGTGTTCAATGTTCCTGTATGTGTGATCGTCCACGTGCCCGTGTTTAATGTATTTTCCCTTGTCTTCCCAGGGAGGGTGTTTTAGAGCTGTTCGCGGCGGTTCCCACCATCGGGGGAGACGGCTCTCGGAGGCTCGTGAACCCGGCGGCTCCGGACCTGCCCGTTGGTGTTGGTTCGGGGCTTTCCAGCTACGCGGGACGCTCCGGGAGTAGCGAGCCCCTGGTGGAGGGTTCTGTCACGGTCACAGCTCCGGACCCTTCCCTGTGGGCGTGCCGCTACGTTGTCTGCGTGTCGTTATGGCCATATTTGTAGTTCCGTGGGTGTGGGTAGTTTGTGAGCGTGTTCGTAGTCGCACCTGTGCCTTGTCTCGAGATCACGAGGGTTTGTGTTAATCACCTATATAATGTGCGTTCGCGCAGTGTCTTGTGCTCGTCTTTGTCTAAAGCTTGTGTCGGTGTGAGTGTTACATGTACAAGTGCTCGCGCTATTCGTGCAGCACTTTCACTTTCGTCATTAAAGAAGCGTTCTATGTCACTGTGCCTACTCGTTGTGCCTTCCTCGTCCCACCGTAACAGTTTGGTCTTTTGAATATAGTTGTGCAGACTTTGTACCATGTTTTTCTTTGTTGACTATATCCAGTTTAAAGACGTCCACTATGAACTGGAGGTACAGATTAGAAATTAATTGTGGATTAGCACTCTAAAGACCAGTAATATGACTGAATAAAGGGCAACATTCCATTACGGAGATGTAGATGTTACACTGAAACTCTGCCCTTTCACTTTTAAAAATGTTTAATCGTAAGGGTAATAAATATTATTGCCACCCAAATAATACTGGAGAGGAATTATTTCACTACCTCTGTGTATAATCGTATTTGATGAAATTTGAATTAATTGAAAGTTGTATCAGTTTCACTAAACAGGCTGGCGTTCTTATTGATTTGCCCTGAAATCAAATATTCTCTGACCTGACTGTGTGCCTTAGTGAATGAAGCAGGCATGGTTTGCATAATGGATTTTAAATTGGGGCACAGTGAGAAACTGAATGTTAAGCTATGTTAGACTGACTGTAGAAAGCTCCGTAGAAGAAAGATCGATGAGTAGTATAGATGTGTGACATTATTCACAGATTTAAACTTCTCTGAACTGAATCTTTGATTGAATGAGCAGACGGCAAATTAGACACTATAAACTTTGCCTGCTGTTATGTTACTTGGTGACATGAACTGGTACTATGCCTAAATTAACCTGGATTTCACTGCTGAAGATTCTTTGGACATTTGTAAAAAATGTCTGGTTGATCTTCCTATAATTTGCTTTACCTATATCACTCCAACAGAATATAATTCTGTTTAAACTGAGCACAGTTTCAAACCTTTTGTGCAATGTACAAAGGTAAAAAAGAACAGCTCAATGAATACCCCAAAAACTCCTCATAATACCTCACAGACCTGAAAAACTAAAAAACCTCAATTCTGTTGAATGTTTTCTAGTTTTCTTTACTTTGCAATGGTATGCAGATACAGACAAAAAGTCTGTCTGAGGGACAAGGGAGTCTCAGTTCTTTATGTACTGTGAATCGAACAGTCTCTTGCGTGTTCATACAGATGTCAACATACAAGATTTTGATATTGAGGATTTAAATAATTAAATAGTTTTATTTAAAGTATTATTTGTACCATTTTATGTTGAATATCTTATGCATGTCGACAATATGTCCTGTCTAGATTATCTAGGAGTACTTGTCACATGTCACATTGCAGGTGAATCATAAGTTTTAAAAACATACAAAAAAGTGTCAGTATTCACGTTTATGAAGGCAAATGATTTTAGCTTTTATTTGACATTCAATTGTATATGCCTAGTCTTTGATAAACAGTAAGACATGTTGCACAAACCAAGTATTGCAGAAGTTTTAGCAGAATAAGTATCTGTTTCAAGAATTCTCCTGTGTCTGTTTCAAGTATTTTCATTAAGTGTGTTTATTGTACCAATGTGGAGATCAGTTAGGGTCAAGAGAATAGAAGAAAAGAAACCTGCTGAACCTCATGGTTATATGAACTCTGGCTTAAACAGACTATAGAAAACGTAAGGGAATTAGGAGTTATGTGGGAGCTGAAACTTCATGAAAGTCCTTTCCAGGAGTGTCTTTACTGCTTTCATAGTGGTGTGTGGAGATGCAGGAGTTTCCTGTGACTCATGTATTATCTCTGTATGAATGCACCTGCTTTCCATCTCTGTGTTATAAATATCTGTGGTGCTCCTACGAATGTCCACTGAAACCTCTGACTGTTTTTGCCATTGGATAAGCAATGTCTTTCAGCTTCTTTACAACGCAGACAGGTTCTGAGTCACTAAACCAGTTTAAAATGGCAGGTACCGCACATATGGCAAATCACTGACAACAGCACGCTAACCACTACTAAAAGAGAACAGAGCTGACTCACTCATTTGAGCGCACAAGCACATAATCATCCCCGTTCAACATCAACAATATCAACTTGTTAGGCTGTAGCATAACAGGTCAGAAATTCAGAAAAGCAAATTAGAATAATGCAGATTTTGAGAAGAAATATGCACCACAAATATGTACCAGAAAGCAGGCTTTTTGCCCTTCGAGACTTTGCCAGAATACTTTCCAGTGGTGGCACTCTTGCACACTTTCTGGGCTGCTGGAGCTTGTTGTGATGGTGGTGGTGTATAGTAGGCAGCACAGATGGGTGTTATCCTTGTTCCAAGTGACTAATATTTTTAGAGCACCAGTGAATGTACATTCAGTTCTTACTTCCTTGCTCATTAAAATGAAGTGAAATCTAAAGAAAAACCAGTCACCTTTATCACAATTTGTAGTCCTCTGATGAACGATGAATTCTATTTCCTTATCAGTTTTGTAGAAAATATAAGAAAATTATAATTGCCATTTAAATAGCATTAAGGCTGGATGCAAGAATGAATGCTTGTAGGCATATTTATTACTAAGTAATCTGTTATGTTTAACAAAAAAACCCTCAAATTTGATAAAGAAACAGAAAGAAGATGAAATGTATCTTGAAATTTCTCATGCATTGAATTCATGTGAGCATAGCAGATATTAAATCTGTAAGAATTAAAGGTTAAAGTGTTAAGCAATGAATGTAATCAATACATGTAATCAATATTATGCAATATAGATTTGGAGGTCTGTGATCAGCTATAAACAATGAACAACATTGTGCAATAGAGGTGTTTCTCTTTCCTTTAGTGTCATACCCATTGAATGCACAGGTCTCTTAGCTAGCCTTGTACCACGATGCAGTTTCTGTGCACTCTTAAATGTGCACTCAACTTTCAGTTTCTCCTCACTGGAATAATTTTGTCCTTCAGTGTTCTCATGAAATGGGAAAGATTTCTATAGAAACAGCACTGAAAAAGTTATTAAATCCCTTTATCACAGTTTGTAGTGAGGGGAACAGTCATAAAGTGTTGTGATACATGCCAACCTGAGCCATGGAGATTCACTTGTTTGCTAAGACTGAAAACTATAACAACCTGTCTGTGTTACAGATAAAGCATCACAAGCTTTGCAAAAAAAAAGGAATATCTAATAATGTGAAACCTTGAGCATGCCAAATTTCACTGCATATAAATGTTTTCCTGTGAGATCATGGAAACTTTTAATGAGGCACTTTAAAATGGAAATATCCTTAATAATGTTGGTGTTTTGTGCAGCTTATCAGAGGTTAAAACTTGTTTTACTGTTATTTTGTGAAATATTTTTGGGCCACTCGGGATTGCATTTCAATCATACCTTTTCTCTGTGCATTTCAACCATTTCATCCAAAGTTTTGTTAGTTTCCCATTGGGAAAGTGATGTCCCACATTGTCTCAGGTAGACATCACTGACTGACTGCTCTAAATAGATACATGATGCTAAAATACTGTGTTTCAGCAGTAGTGAAAGATGTTGTGCGGTATACAAGCCCGTAGCTCACCTGATGGAGCATGTAGAGCATCGTCATAGTAACACCAAGCATTGAGTTTGTCTCCCAGGCAGCACATGTACTTACATTCTGATAACTACATATCTCTCTGAATGACAGCATCTGATATATGCCATAAATGTAATGTAAATATGTGAGCAGTCTCTTTGATGGGACAGATTTCCGTTCTACAGGCATTTGAGACTTCACAAGGATTCTTTTCATTTGATTAGTGCATTCTTGTAGCCATGCCAATGTACAGCTATTTTTTGTTACTTGTGAGAAGCACAAGAACAAAGCACAAGAAGATTTTCTGGAACAAAGATTTTGAGGAGTGTTTTGTTTTTGCGTCCTGTGCACTCACATCAGTTTTTGACTCACTGAAATAGAACTCTTTCTGTAATAGAGAAGTCTTTCTGTTTAGTGCACATGTGTAGGGAACAGCTGAGGCACTGCACAATCCTGCTCAGAAATGTGTGCTTTGGTTTTTTTTTTTTTACTCTTTTTTTACTCTTTTTGTAATTTCTTTTCCTCATTTCTTATAATATTATGCATTGTTATGGACTCCTACACTAGTTGACACTAGGTTTACAATGATCGCCCCCTGCTGGCAGCCTCTGTTATGCAGCGGTGGCTTTGCAGAGTGTGTTTGCTTTGTTCTTGTTTCACCTGTTTTAATGTATCTCCATGCCCCTCTCAGGTGGTTTGTGTTTGCCTCATTCTCTGCACCACTTGTGTGTTGTAATGTGTTTATGTTCTGCCTTTTATAAGCCATTTTGTTTTATCATGTTTTTATTGGTCATTGTGAATGTTACATTTGCTTCTTTTTTCCAGTTCATGTTTGTTTTTATTCGATTTAGTTTTCATTCATTTCATTAAACTTTTTAGTTGTTGTTTTCCCTTCCTGTGCGTCTGCGTGTAGTTGGCTCTTCTCTCCTTCTTCAGCAGACTTGGCAGCCTGGTGTATGTGTGCAGCCCTGGAGCCACCCGGATGTCCTGAAGTTCTCCTGAGAGGCAACGACTCACCGGGGATGTTTGCACCATCATCCGAGGCAGTGTGGAAGTCATGAGCCGAGTAACCCATGGGGGAGAAGAGCCTACCCCAAAGCCAACAGGATCCTTCCCCAGATTACCTATGGCCTTGTGATACCACTGGGAGGGTGGGTTCTTGTAGGTCCCTTCAGAGGCCAAGCGGTTCACTCCTGACTGTTATGTGTTCAGTCTGGAGAGCTGTCCAGGGGTGCCTTCACCTATCATGGAGGTGTGTTTGCAGGTATGAACATGGTGGCGGTCATCTGTTCGACCAGGATTCCTGTCGATGTAAGAGGGTTCCAGCTATGTGGGCGAGTTGGAAGGAAGGCCTCCGTCGATATACAGGGGCAATGACTCCAGGCCCTGTCTGTCGGATAGGGCACCATTAATGTAAGAAAGCACCATTCCTTTTGTTCACTGAAGTCCTCCTGCTCCATCCTGTCCTCACAAGAAGGCCACTGACGACAGGGGGCCCCGAAAAAGAAGAGGGTTGCCATCCTGCTCTTGGGATGCACAGGCTGAGTGTTCCTGGGCTCGAGAAGCATGGCATCGTACATGCCCTGGGCTGTAGGTGGCGCCGTGTGTGCCTGTGTGGGTGCAGTACATATCACATTCCCTTCCACTATCGGTTTCAGCAGTAACTCGCAGCCTGGCTAGTATTCTGTATATTTTACTTGGCCAGAAATTAAATAAATTAGAATAATGTGGTGTTTATAGGCATACCTTTTCTATCATGGTTATTTGATTTTGTTTTACTTTTAGTGAAACCAATGCACTTTTCAAATCTGAGAACAAAAAAGCACTTAAAACTTTTAAAAAATCTTGACCACAGACACGAACAAGAATTACTTTAATGCACTCACATTTCATGCCATCCTCTAAGGAAAACATACTCACTATTGGCAGTACTGTATTTGAAGCACATGACGGTCAACATTCAAAGGTTACAATCTCCCGAGCAGGAAACATGACACCTTAACGAGGTCTCAAGAGATCGCCTGTCTGTACCATGCATAGATAGACAAGAAGCCAGAATTACTAATACTAATATTAATAGATGACGCCTACTCTTCCTTTATCTCAGTTAAAGTTGAATCAAACTGTCTTCTGGATTCAGACAAGAGTTTAGCATATGCAGGTTACCATAGCAGGTTACCATACCATCTAACTTGTTAGTGGAGGAAACTCTACCAATATATTGAGACTTTTTGCATTGTGTTGATGAGTGGATGTGTGGAAGTGGTACGAGTCTTCACTGGTCTTCTGTCACCTTTTCTGCATGCAACATGGTTAGAAGTCACTGGTTCCTGGCTTATACCTGCCATGCTGAGAGTATCCTGAAAAGGTTCAAACTCACTGAAACTTAGTGAATTAAATAACGGCACATTTTCAGGTGAAAGGTTGTAACACATTTTGGCTAGTATAGTAGTATAGTATATTCCCTGCTGCATGAGGGATTCTATTCTTTCTTCTCATTGGCAGTCCTCACCATGGTGACACACTGCTCTCATCGCCACTCTGCGTGTGATAGCTCGAGACTTGTACTGCGCTAAATTAGATTTACTCACTTCTCTGATCTGCTGCGTAGCCTACTGACCTCTCAGATCAGGGAGGTAAGGAGATGGCCGTGAGTAATGGGCTGCCACTTGCCTTTCCTCAGGTTCATGTTGGGAATAGGCTTAGGTTCACTGCCAGTGAGGCTGCTGAATGCTGCTATCTCTGTAGGAGGTTGTTACTTTTATTTAATTAAGTCTGTGATGCTATAGATCTTTCGGTTTTCAAAATGGAATGTTAAATATAATTTTAGAATTTTTGTCAGTGACGTAAACTAAAATCCTGTGCAGGGTGTTTTGAGAATCCTTTTTTCTTTGGTCTGTTCAGTTTGATATAGGAATTAGAACTTCAATGCTTCAAATGCTAAAAACAGATGATAAAAGTCTTAAAACTTCACTTATAGTAAAAATAGGTAATGTAATATGGTAATATGAACTACCATGTTCAAATACACACAGACACACACACTGCATACTTCACTATACACATATTAATATGTGTGTTTGTATATATTAGTGGTGGGACTTTAATGCGTTAATTTCGATTAATTAATTACAGGAAAATTAACGAACTAAAAAAAATTATGCATTTAACGCACTTTTGCACCGTGAAATGTTTCTCAGTGCACGAGTTCCAGGCATACAGATTATATGGATGCACAATACGATGAGCATGATGGAGATGACTGAAGAGGCTACGCTGGTTGATGGGACATTTAAATATAAGAAACTTCCAGATGGAAGTACAAACACAAATAGTGTTATTTGCACTTTATGCAGGAAGGAGTTCGCTCATCACAGGAGCACTTCCACCCTTCGTTACCACCTCAACGCAAAACATGTTGGTGCTAACGCACAGGTCAGTAATGATAACTTAGCTGCTAAATGTATTCCTAGTATGATAGGGTGACCAAACGTCCGTATTTTCCGGGACATGTCCGTATTTCACATCCTTCACATCTTCAGTCATCTCCATCATGATCTTATTGTGCGTCCATATAATCTGTATGCCTGGAACTCGTGCACTGAGAAACATTTCACGGTGCAAAAGTGTGTTAAATGCATAAATGTTTTTAGTTCGTAAATTTTCCTGTAATTAATTAATCGAAATTAACGCGTTAAAGTCCCACCACTAATATATATAAACACACATATACATACATACACATATATATTCACGGGGTGAGAGAAAGACCCGAGAGGGAGATTCAAAATTGCAGTGAACAAGAAAGAGTTTCCAGGGAAACAGGGCATTTTGGACAGTGGACCTTCATCAGCTGTGCAAGTAAAGTGCTTCACACAGTACACACACACAAACACACACACACACACACACCCTCCTCTAGGAGATATTTTTTCTTCTAGTTCGGGTCCTCTACCAGAAGTCTGTGAGCGAGAGGGTCCTGGGTTTTATCTAAGCTGTTACCAGGACTGCACTCTTCTGGATCTTAGATGTTGTTGCTGTGATATGCTTGCTCCATTCTCCCAGTTTGGGATTCACAATGTACGTATGCATGTGTGTGTGTGTGTGTGTGTGTGTGTGTGTGTGTGTGTGTGTGTGTGTGTGTGTGTGTGTGTGTGTGTGTGTGTGTGCATGTGTGTATCAACTGTGTGTAAGTATGTATGTATGTTTGTATGTATGAGTGTTTGTGTGCACGTGTGTCTATGAAGACCATATATTTCCACGTGTTTAAGGAGCCAGGAATTCCAGAAAAAAAACACAATTTGTATGGTACAGCAATGCTACTGTAAGCTGCATTCAGATCAAGCAGTATGGAGTGCACACTGAAAGTCTCCATATAGCTTTGAGGGTTCCAAATATAAAACACCATACAAATTTACTTTGAACCAAAAGGATTGAAACAGGGTTAATATTATGCTTATTCAAAGTCCAGAGGTATTAATCTGTCCAATTCAAACAATGATAGCACAACATGAGAAGATAGAGTCTTATTGATAACTGTAGCAGCAGTAGGACAAATTGCTTGAAAACATGTTTCCGATAATGGGGCATGGATAGGATCTACAGGGGAACTAGAGGACTTCTTCTTGCAAACAATTCTAGATAACTCGGTCTCATTAATCTTAGCAAAAGAGCCAAACAGAGTCTCTTTTAGAATCAGATGAAATTGAAATAGGAAGTGTGGATCCACCCTGAACTTTATATGTTGCCTAATGTTGTGAAAATCAAGTAAATGAGAACAAAACAATCAGTGGAAGGGGTTCAGGTTGACTTCATTAGGTTTAATCATAGAGCTGGCTGCTGATGCCTAGAGGGCGGTCTTTATCTCTCTCAATTAGTACAGAATAATGTTTGTCATTTATGTCTTTTAGTACAAGTAATACGTTTGATTCTCACTGGTGAAGAGTTGGTCAGGTCCATGCTGTGTAGCCAATGGCCCTTTTCTTTTAGAGCTCTGAGATGGTCAATAAACCATAGGGATGAACGAGAGAGCGAGCACTCCAACTGTCTTAGAGGCAAAACCTAAATAGAGCTGTAGAATTCCACTGACTCATCAAGTGAAAGAGAACCAGATGATAAAGAAAACATGAGCTGAGAGCTGTACATTCAAAGCTGTCTGGTTTTTTTAAGGACCTGTATCGTAGAAGGGCAGCTTCAATTACCGGGGCCTTGTTCAGTAATGACAAAAATACAGTGATTTGCTTGAGAGTGTCCGGTCATCAGTGTGATGTCTCTGTTCATAAGAACAATGGTCATGGCCCTGGCTGCGTGCCAGATACTGTTGATGTCCAAGCTATACTGATGAGGAATGCACATATAATATCTAGTGTAGCTTAGCTGAGGATTTTTTTGTTTTTTTGTTTTTGTGATTGCATTTTGTGTGTGTGCGTTTATACTTCCATTCTGTCTTAGAGTTTGGCAGACACGAAGAGAATGGACTTGATCACGCTTAGAGGGTTTAAGACAAGATTTTGTATTATGGTTAAAATATTTTAAAAAGTAATGAAAGTGCATCATCATCTGTGTCCTGAAGTCAATGAGTTCTACTTCTGTAAAATGTCAAACCCAGTCAGTTCTCATTTCAACATATGTGTCAACCAGTATGTGCTGCAACAAGCTTTTGTGGTGAGATATTAATGGAGCCCTAACTCTCTTACAGCACTTGTTAATCCCACTTCTAGCCTGGTATCACATGGCAAATAAAAATCCCAACTCAGACTACACTGGATTATGAACACTGATGTTTACATTAGTTAGTGCATTCAGATTTAAGCAGAGTGGAAATATAACATCTAAAAAAACCCAGCAAACTTACTAATGTTTTACATAACTCTTAAATTACTGTATGTAAAACCATTGACTGAACAAAGTGCTATCATTTGTCTAAGTATGTCATTTTTCTCTTTCATATATTTGACTGTGTTAGGATCAGGTAATGTTAATAGCAAAACACTAGATAATACCCTGCTCACACCTGGGGCAGGTAGACTTTAATATTCTTTCTGAACTGTCTGTGTGTGTCTGTGTGCATAGACATTCCATGCCAACAAGACTAGTAGACCCAGTTTTCAAATGAAAAGGTCAACTCTGTCACAAGTAAAAATGTTTTATTCTGCATGTAGAATGTCAACTGTGATATTCAGGTAGATAAACGGAAGGTTAAATTAAAGAAAAAGAAAAGCTATTCTTTACTGGAAATGTTTTACCATTTTCATTATGTACAAAGTTGGTTTCATTTGAATCATTCTGAAACAACAATTTGCTAGAAGAATATTCTTATTTTTGCTTTATTGTAAATTATTACTGAAATCGAATGGTTAGAAAGACACCTGCATTTATGACAATGTGAACGTGAATATTTGTAATCAAATGTGGCACCAATGTTATCAATTCCCAAAGGAAAATGGGGAAATTGGATTTTTACTTGTGTTGTTTAAAAGGGTGATTCTGCCTTTCCAGGGGATGCCTTTCATAATTGAAGGATTTTAAAATCGATCAATTATGCTTCTTTACAGTTGTCAGCAAAGCCAGTCACTAGTCACTTAGTCCTATGGGAACTGTGTTTTAATCAGTCAGGAAGGCTTATTCCTCATCTTGCATTGCAGGGGAGCAGAGGATTAAAAGACTTCCATCTTAAGGTTGGTCTTCCTGGCAGTAGACTAAGTCTAGTCCAAGACGAAATTAGGTTTTCCAGTGAAGAATCCACATTAGAGGGGTAATTCAGTCTAAAAGCAGCATGGGCTTAGACAAACACAAATTGCTCCAATTCAGCTGATTCATTTGCTGAACCTTGAAGTCTGTTATCGCATGATTGCTGGGTTTTTGAAGCTTTTATAAACCTCCTTTTGGTTTGGCTGAAACTTCTGAGAGCAAAATGGCAGAAATGCCTTCCCCATTTCTAATGCATCATTTTGTTTCGTGCCACCATCCTCAAGAGGGATCCTGAGAGGCCGAATGTTCCGCCACAGAGTTTCAAAGCAGCAGTGTGATAAGTCTGATAGATGACATCACAGGAGGCATCAACAAAGCAGGAATATATTTAAGGAAAACTTTCTGTGCCTTCATGGGGGATGAGGTGGCTAGAGTACACATGTTCAGTAAACACAGCTGTTCTGCCAGAGTCATTCGTCAACTTGTCAGCCGTTGTGCTCAGCATACCATGACATTTAGGTGCTTTCTTGGCCACGTGCTGAAAGGATGACTATACAGCATCACAACGGGAGAACGAGAGTGAAAACAATCGCATACAAATGGGTGAAATGTGGAAGAGGGTGATACAGAGGAGATTGATGATCACGGCTCAGTAATTACACACGCAGACTTTGATTTTCAGTGCTGTGCTAATTTGCAGCATGATGAAATGGGCAAGTCTTGAGGCAGGTCTGTCTGATAATGCTGTTTGATGGTATAAATACAAGCTATGTATCTTTCTTCTTGCAGGGCTGGAGTTTTGTATGTGTGCATGTTTTTTTTTTTGTTTTAATCAGATCCCAATAACAGAACTGAAGCTCATTTCCACCTGCTCCTCTCTGTCAGTGATTTGCAGCTTCAGAGATGCCTAATGGAGGTTGTCAGAGTGCTCTCCCATTCAATAACACTGCTTAGCCTACAGCCTGTGTTATCAATACAAGAAACCTAATAGCAAGTCTCCTTAGTGGTTGTCATGACGACTAACATTAATCTGCACAAATGCAAGCCTGTCCCTTTACATTGCTGTAATCGACAGAGTGGGCTGGGTCAGGTAAGCTGGGAGTCTCTTTTAACCCACCTTCCCTGAAATGGATTCAGTTCATAGAACTTATGAAAGAAAGGACCATGCAATAGCCAAACCCCATGATGGCAAAAAGAGAGACTACTCTCCTCTTTTTTTATACAGGCCTGTTGGTGTATGTGTGTATTAAAATGTAAAAAGCAGCAAATACTTTTTAAAGGATATACCTGAATTATATATTAGGCTGAATGATTGATCCTTTATCAACAAAGTCATGATCAACAGAGGGGGGAAAACGACTTCAAACTAATCTTTCAGAATTGTTCTACAGATGTAGTCACTTTGGCTGTGTACAAAAATATACAAAAATACCATGACATTCTGGTCCAAAACACGTGCTCTTAATTTGAAGAATTAATTATTGCATCAGCAAGCTCCTCCTCATAATTTTCCCAGTTCTCCTTCTCTGTCCATCCCCCCATCCCATGGCACTAGACACTTCAAGAAAAATAGAAAGAAAGAAAAAAATTGGCCTTCTTAGAATGTGGTCAGGTGCACACAGACACTGATGAGAAAAGAAAAGACTTTTGTGTGAGAGTGAGAGAACATGGTCTCTTAATTATATGACTCCCTCGCTGAAACAAGGTAGTCTGAGATGACTTCTAAGAGCCCCATCATCAAAGAAACAAGCCCTACCCCACCAATTACAAAACTTAATGACCACCATAATTGTAGTGAAGTACACAAGGTTTCCAGAGAAACAGGACGTTTCGGACAGAGTCTCATCAGACGATAGTGTTTTATAATGGGCATCCTCTAGGCCCTCCTCAACAGTCACAGGACATTGCTAGCTGGATGTTATTGGTTGGTAAAAATTCCAGCAGCAGTGCTGTATCTGATCACCTTGTACCAGTGCAACACACACCAAACCAACACACCACCACCACTACATCAGTGTGACTGCACTGCTAAGAAAGGTCCGCGTCCCTTATAATACCTGTTCTGTGGTGGTCCTCGGGGGTCCTGACCACTGAAGGACAGGGTGAAAGGGAGCTAATAAAGTATGCAGACAAACAGATGGACTACAGTCTGTAGTACAAAGTGCTTCTATATGGTAAGTGGAGCTGATTAAATTGATAATGGGTGTTCAGTGCTCAGTGAGTGTATTATTCTATAGAATGCTCTTTAACATTAATAATAATAATAAACAAACTTGCTTATGTGGTTCCTGTTATGTACAAAAGTAAATTTTCACTTATCTTTTGTCCATTTTTACAGATAAGGGTGAAATTCCACTGATGTGCTGAATCTGCTCAAGTAAGGAATTAAAGCAATTTAATGAACTGTGACAGAGAGGTCATAGTTCATAATAGTTATGAAATACTTGGTTGAAAGGAATTACTTTGTACATGCTTTGTACCTCTGTGGACAGACTTGAACATAGATGCGTCCATAGCACCAGACGAATGGATGCAGAGAACACTGTGATTCGAAAGTTCATGGCATTCCTTCTAGATTCCAAATCAGTGCTCTACATTTCGGCTCGTGGTGTATTTCATTCTGAAGGATGCTGCAGGGACTCACAGATGATTCCACTGCTGCAGTGACAGATGTTTTTGTTTCAAATCTTGTAATCCAACAGCCAGAGAAAGAAAACGCATTGTGTTAGACATGTCTGGATGCTGTCCCACTCGCAAACGTCCGCACCTTTACCCGCAGAGCTGGTGACAAAAGCGTATAGGGAGTGAAGATATATGTTGTAAAATTAAATCTAGGCTTTTTAACATTACCAAGTAATTCCTGATACTTTACCAAAACAAAGTGGGAGAAGATGTGAAGAAGTGCATTGTAAAGAAAAATAAATGGAGTGTGAAATTCAAATAAGTAGAAGGAGGGGTGTTTTAAAGCATAATGTGTTCTTAGGTTTTCATTTTTATGTTCTGACATCCTCAGGTCAAAATTGTAACAAAGACATTTTTCCTGTTCTTAAGTGAAGGATCTTTCTGTTGGGCTTCTTTAACAGAACAAGCTAATCTACCTCACACACAGCATAAAAATGTGTGTGTGTGTGTGTGTGTGTATGTTTAGGCGCATGCGTCACAGGGAGAAATTTTAAATTTATATGTAAATTCATTTATATTTATGAAATTCATTCATTCCTATCTTCAATTATGTAGGGTAATTATATGCATGACTTCATAAACAGTTCTACATACCTGGTAGAAGGCTCTGAATGAAATCATTTGTCTTGTGTTAATTGAAATGCAATTCACTCTTGGAACACAGTGTTAATGTGACGCTGGCGTGTGGGAGGAAGGAGGAGACACGACGAGCGTCTTGCGGTGAAACACAGAACGTTTAATACAAAAACACGCAAAGCCCAGCACAGACAATGTAAGCCCGCAAATGCAGAGGCTTACACAGGCATGAACTTTAGACAAAGACGAGCACAAGACACTGCGCGAACGCACATTAAATAGGTGATTAACACAGACCCTCGTGATCTCGAGACAATGCGCAGGTGAGACTTAGGGGTGGGCGGATCGATATTTATATCGATAGTATCGATACAAAGGTGAGGATCGGTATCGGATCGATACCACAGCGAAAATATCGATTCTTTTGCTGCAGTTTAGAGGTATGCGCGGGACTGCTTTTTTAATCCCGTTCCCGCTTGTTTTAATCCCGCTCTTGCCAAAAAATCGCTTGTTTTAATCCCGCTCCCGCCCGCACCTGCTTGTTTTAGTCCTGCTCCCGCCCGCACCGGCCAAAAAATCGCTTGTTTTAATCCCGCACCCGCCCGCCACATACACATTTCTGTCGCCCCCGCCCGCAATCCTAATATGAATTGAATTAATTAGATTTAGTACTTGAAATTTTCTTATGTATTTATTAAAACAGCAATATAGCGATGGATCGCGCTGTCCCATTGCCGTCAGGTGACGTACACCAACACTTTCTGATATCAATCACAACAAGCCGATTTCCCTCTCCATTAATTACAATGGAATATGACTTCCATACATCAGATATCATTATATTAATGGATTATAATTTCAAGTAAAAAGTATCGCCCCCCCAACGGTTTGGAAGTATCTGTATCGGCGGTACTGACCAGTATCGTATCGGTATCGTATCGATACCAAAATTCCGAGTATCGCCCACCCCTAGTGAGACTACGAACACGCTCACAGACAACCCACACCCACGGAACTACTAATATGGACATAACAGCACGCAGACGACATAACGACACGCCCACAGGGAAGGGTCCGGAGCTGTGACCGTGACAGTTAAAGTATAAAAACACAGAACATGTTGCAACAAGCCAGCAAGAGAAATAAAAGAAATGTACTATAATGTAACACAAACAGAGCTCATTATTATACATGGGTGGGACGTCTGTTACAGCACTGAGAATCCAGTCTTGGGCAACTGGATATCGTATTAGTACTAATCTGAAGGTCTGGGACAGCTACACAGACACCAGTGCAGAAGAAGACTTTAATTCATTTTGTGAACTCAGTTCATTGTAAAGTATGTGTACACACATGTGAAATGAAAACTGAGAAAAAATTTATTTGGTGGAGTTAAAAGTAGCCTCTGAGATGCTGATTATTTTCTTGGCGTCTGTGTGGAGCAGGTCCCCCAAAGGTTCAGAAGATGATGGAGTGCTACGAACATTTCCAGGTTACACAGCCACTGTTTGCCATTGCATAGGGATTCCCGTATTAAGCATTTGGATAATTGAAGTGTCAGTTGTTCTATATAAATATATATTATTAGAATGAATCAACACGTAATAAAATTTATCAAGATAATGACACAGATCATTCATTACAAAACAAATCAGACAGATTTATGCACTGTTTTTTTATGAGACTGTTTAAATGGAGTCATAAGAATAATTAATAGGCTTACATGAGACCGAGTAACATCCCTATTTCACTGGAACAGAGGAAGCAGTGTCAGTGGGGAAAGCCAGGGGTGTTTAATATAATGATATTTCTGCCAGGATGATAAAACTGTTATTTGAGTGCAGTTAAACAGTGTATCGCTTGTCACAAACCTGATAAGGGTTGTAAATAATCCCAAAATTGAGCTCTGGGACTGAATTAGTACTCTGATGATTCTAGGAGATTCACTAACAGTGATAAGAAGGGTACAGTAACAGAAATCAAGACGCTTCAGAGAGCAGCTGGACTCCTCCACATTCACAGAGAACCGTGTGCTGCTTTAGATTCTCATCTAGCAATAAATTATGACCCATTTAATCTCTTCCAGTGCAGCTATGCAAATTCACTTTGTAAAATGCTCAAGCAGATCGCACACACCATTTGTAGGAATTATAACAGGCAATTTAATTGGATTTCATACAACTGGGTGTATGAGTGTGGTCCTAAATCAAAACGTTCACAGTACATACAAGTTGGCTTGTGCAAATATTTGCAAATTTGTGATTATGAGTGAGAAATATTTGTTAGAAACTTATATTGTAATCTTTTACCTCTCACACCTTTCTCTGTTGGGTATACAGACATTTGTATCCATCTCATTTCGGGAATTCTTTGACATAGAAGATATCTGGAAAGACTCAAGATTAGAGCTCACAAATGTTTAATAACTAATATTTACCAGGATTACAATGATTTGCTTAAGATATTTTCTCTCTTTACTGAATTTCAAAAGATGGTCAAATACCTAGTGTCTAGACAACATAATTGTTAAGAAGTACCTCTGAGCAAAGATTATAGTCATGTTTTTTATCGTCATGTTTTGCCTGACCTGGATTCCAGCTGGCAGACTCCAGGCAGGTGAACAGCAGCCAGCAGCAGTGTCTCTGGGCGAGGTCTGCGCATGCTCTCCCATCACACAAAGTCAACCTGAAGCTCAGGGTTAGTTGGCAGGCTGTGTAAGGGATGACAACACGGCTACAGCGCAGGCGACGCCAGTGTGACGGAATCACACACATTACACCCTGAGCTTCGTACAGCCACTTCTTTCTCCTTCCCACCAGCTTTAAGCAGAATCCAATATGAGGAGCCAGTGGCTTCTGAGCAGCTTTCCATGGTCAGTCCAAGCTTTTCACAGACATTACGTCTGTTCCAGGACGTTTCATCAGCGTGGTTTGATGTGCTTCCGTTTTGAAGTAGCTAATAATGCTTTATGCTTTGTAATGTGGTAGAAATACAGTGAGTACACAGCTACCAAGCCTTTTGCCTGCACAATATAAAAATAAGATAAATAATATTAAGAAAAAATAAGACAGCTTTTAAAGTGCAACAAACCAATGAAATACATCACTACCAAAAGGCATTTTTCCCATAAACATCCAGTGGAGGCTTATGAAGTTGCAAAGTTTCAACGCAGTATAAGTGTCACATTTGTGATCCTTATAAACTATCAAAGCTTGCCTTTGTTTGATTGGTAAGAGGACTATATGTGATTGAATAGTTCATCACAAAGCTCCTGGGTTTGTTTACATATACAGACAGCAGAAAAGAAAATCCACAAATCAGGACATAATGTCTTCATTTACCCCAGAGTATGGACCATCTTCTGTCAGCTGCAGGCTTGAACACTCAAACGAAAAAAAAAAAAGAAAAAAAAAATGTATTTTATGATTTTCTTCCATAATACAATTAAAATCACTACACTCAGTATTAAGGTGTCATAGTTGTGTTTATGACAGATATCTGTCTCATACTGCCTTATTATACCCTGTTCGCATTACTCGATCCTGTTATATAATTTCTTTTATCACACAGTGTACATTGTAATTCTAAAGTTCTTCACCCAGTGCTCATTATATCTTGTAAAATCAGGCCTTTAGTGATTTAAGAAGCTTTTAAGTGAGTACTTTGTAGCCAACTCAGCATGCTAATTAGGGTCTGATAATGGAAACAGTAACTTATCACAACACTGTTCAGACTGGATGACTTTTACAATTATTTCTTATTCATCATAAATGCAACCGGATGTTTGTATTTGGGTATCATTTCATCCATTGACACAGCACACAAACCTAGTCAGGAACCTTAACCTTGAGTGTTTTTTAATGCATTATTTTTTGCCTTTGAACAATCTTGGTAAATTAGTTTTTGCTTGTGTCAATACCTTCATCAATAATCACTTGCTGCTTCCCCACTTCAATGCACACCTCTGGTAAATGGCATGCAGATTTGAGGAAACCATGATGCTATTTTTACCGCACAACAGGCCATATAGAAATTGACCTAAGGGGTAAAAAAGGATACACATTTTTTTAAATTTTCTGTACTAATGGTTATTATATGCCCTTTCATTTATTTCTTTGCATAATCTTTGCCATGTTTCGTTATAGTTGGATGCATTGCCCTTGTGCCCTGTGTGACTGGAGAAAAAACTATATTTATATATTAGTAAATATTTCGGTTGTAAACCACATAAAAAAAGGAACAAGACAGGCTGCTTAAATGTGTTGTTATATATAACCGTGTTGCTTAAACTAACATTATTTGCTGTAAAAAAGCCTTGCCAGACAGGATAGCAATGACAGAAAATCCCTTCTAAATATATGGATGTCATATGCACAGTGGCAGTGTTTTAACTCTGCTGGTTCAATTTTTCCTAAACAAGACTCAAATCTTCCCCGACCAGTTAGCACCAAGAAGATGCTGACACATTGCTGTCAAGCTGAACAAATTGACAAAGCTTTGTAAACAACACACCCTGCACACATTTGTTGCCGAGCATATGCTTCCTTGCTTGAGTAATGCATCGGGCTCCATGCAAACACCGCGTGGTTTCGCTTCATACCCAAAGCAATTTTACAGTTCATGGTTCAATTTCAGAGCTGTTCGAGTGTAGTGAGAGCACAGCTCTATATCAACAGAAAATTGAAGAACCTCTAAGCAGCTTGGTTACAGTCAATGCACTTTATGAAACATTTGGCATTTCAGTGAGAGAAGATCCGATGATTGATTACCAAAAGCAAGCGGAGACATCACTGTAAGTGTGAGTGTTACATTGCCATATTTCTTCCTCATTCGATATATCTGTCCTATCATAAGAACGAGCCAGTTATTTAGTTGGATTGTACAAGAATGAGCACCCATTTCTGTTCCCCAGTAGCCTTGTGAAGACACCACCAGCATTGGCACCGATAACTCAAAGCAGTTCCAGAGGGTCACTTAGGAAATGTCTTTAGCAGTCCATGACAGCAAACCAGAAGCACAAGAAAAATGGTCTCTTTACAGTTGTTTAAACTATACTACAGTTATGATCTGAGAATTTGCAAGGGCTGTTAGCAATAGATTGAGCTGTTCGTTTATAAAGCAACTTCCTCTATTGTTCATTGTTCTCCACTCACTCAAATTGCCATCTAATTTTAAATCTCAATCTAATTTAAAAAAAGATTTTTTTTAAACAGGAAAGCAAGCAAAATTGTCCAGCATTATACACTCATTGCACAAAGCACATGTACCATGCATATTTCCTCAAAAGCTTACATTATAGGTGATTTCAGAGCTAGAAAGACTGACATCAATCCTTAATTGAACAGACTGGTCTTATGCTATTACCACACAGTGATGCTGATTCTGCAATTCCCAAAGTGTTCTTTGACATGACCAATTTGCAGAGGTATTCAACCGGGGAATTATTTTGGCTTTAATCTCTCATAAACCCATATCAGCTTGCACTGTGCAAGGCATGAAATAACAATAATAATGGGAGAAAAAAAGAAATTAAAAACTGGACAGCAACATAATTACATGTGTCAAAAATGACCCCAGTTAATCAGCTTGTTAGCATTTCTGCAGAAACAGCCATGATCCCTGCAAAGGATTTTAAACTGCCAGTGTGCTAATAACTTTACCATAAAGCTTGAGAGAGAATGTCTAGACCTTTCTAAATTTGTTGAACCTGTTAACTTAGCATGTTGATTATTTTAGTATGATTACATAATATATTGACATCTAATTGATTTGACCTAAATTGTAATTTCTCTTTACCATAGACTTTGCCTATGTGCAGCCAGAAAGGATTTCATTATTTAATGATATGTTAGAGACAGAACTGGGCAGAAGGTTACATGTGCTTACATGACTTTAGACTGTTATTAGCATATACTAATTTCTTTCACATACATTTTCATGTTTTGGATTTGAAAGTGAATGCTACATATCAATATGATTTCATACACAAAGTGTACTGTATGTTTTTAGAATATATTTTATTTAGAATTTATTTTTCTGTAGTTTGCAGATAGATTATGAAGTGTGCTAGCCTCCTGCCTACCAGCACATATATAACATTTTCAATGTGTATTTTCAATATGCATGGCAAGGGAGCAGCTGGTGGGTTCTAGTGTCCTTGTACAGCTACACCTTGTACAGTTCTAGTGATAAGTTGGTTTCTCCCTCCCTCTATCTGTATAGTGCTTGGTTTCTTTATGTGTGTTGCTGAACACCATGTTGTAGCAGTGGAGGGTGCATGCATGGGAAGTGAGTGTGTATGTATGGAAAGTGTGTATGTGCATGTGTGTATGAAAGAGTTGAGAGCAAAGCCAGAGCAAAAACACTTTACCGAAACTTGCACTCAATTAATATGCTGCTGCCACCACAAAATTTGTTTTTCTTGTCAGGCAGGTTGGGGCGTCATATTGATGAGTGGGACCAAAATGTACTGCAGACGTCTATACCATACAAATGAGGGCAGAACCAGGGAGGAGCAAAACGGAGAAGCATTCACATATTGTACATCATCCCCATCAAATTCACAGCAAGCAATAATGCTAGTTTTCTGTAGCTCCTCATTAGGTGTGAGACTGGGAAGATGCAGGATCTTTGTTGTCTTTCTGGCAATAACTGTCAAAACTGCATATTAACTTCTGCTTTATGAGGCAATATACTTAACCATAGAACAGGACTCATGCGGTAAAATAAACATTTGCTCCTCCTGCACGCCAATTTTGGTGTAAGGGAAGTCATATCAAATGTTTACATTCAGAAATTCTATGTGGTGGCATGCTTGACAATCATAAATACCAAACCAGTTTATGTCGTGGCCGCAGGTAAGGCCTTCATACAAGTTGATTTCTCACATGAATCTCGTGTTGTTGTATAACGTGTGTAGTTGAGCATATCTGGGAACATGACTGGGAACACACACCATGTTCTGGTGTCAACTATGCTGTTAACAACAACAAAAAAACAAAAAAAAACCTGAGCTAAAGCTGTAGGGATTTGTGTCGTATGAACTTCCAAACCCACTAAGGACATGAATCAACTTCCCTGGAGGGATTTTCTTTTCATATCACTGACAGGAAAAATATAAACTTGCATATATTTATACAAGCACAGTTGGCACTGCTTTCAGATTCACTGTGAAAAACTGAAACTCAAGGTTGGAGATAATGTGGTGTCTGGAATGCCATGGTAACGCCTTGGACCACCACTACTCGGTACAAAGAGGTTGGACATTTGCTGCCACTAGTTTCAAAAGAACTACAATGACGTTTCAAGCAGTAGTTGGGCAGACAGAATATATACTGAACAAATCTAAATATATTACATTACTTTAAGTAAATAAAGTTCTGTACTAGACAATACGATCCAATAAGTCCATACGATTACATTCCAAAAAAGGAGAATGTTGAACTGATGTTTTTTTTTCTTTTGAAACAGAAGCCTCCTGGTATGGAGGCAGTAGTCACTCCCATACAAACATCCTAAAACAGAAATATCTTTGAGTCTGAGTGTGAACAGAGCCTGGTTTCCAAGACGTGCTCAGGCTGTTCCCAGGTCAGTTGCATGGTTCACTATGATACACTGGAGCATTTATAAGGAGTGATACTTATCCAAAGGCTTACACACACTAGTTGGCCCTACCCTCAAAAAAGGCTCATGAGACCCTGCTGTTGCTGAGTTTAATTCTCATGTAACTTTGACTTTGAGCCACAAGCCTTATAGTTACTAACGTGCCAAGGATTTTTCACTAGAATATCTCGGTTTATTTTGGCCTGATATGGTATTCATTTGTTTATGTTAAAATTACCATAATTGCATATTTTTCACATACCTACAATTTACCCCATGTGGGCCGTGCATATGTTTTATTAATTACAGTTTGTAAAGAAATACATTTGCATATCACATTTAATGGGGGAAAAAAAACTTTTCTGAACTTGAACTTAGCTACATCCATACCTCCCACACTGAGAATACACACAGCTTCTCTTAAAATTCACTACCTTTGTATAAGGCCACAGAGACCAAACAAATATACTAGCTAAGCAACCTGGAGTATAACCCTGGTGCACGCAGCCTTTGTAGACTTCAAAATAAGCTGCACTCACTGTGGGAATAAGAAAACAGAGACTTCAGCACATTTCAAATTCTATGGTTCATATAATCCCCTTCAGAAGTGTGTTATGAGCAGGCCAGCCACTAAAGTTGTGGTTATGACTAAACTTTATCCTGGAAATTTAAGGAATATTAAATCTCTTATTACTGTTTAAAGTGCACAAGGTATAAGCAGCACTGGCAATCTTTATTACAGTAAGACATACACCACATCCTCAGGAATACTTGTCGATTTGACACACTTATACTCATTTATATTGCATTTTCAACCACAGAAGTCCATTAAACACAATGACTGAAATAATATCCCCCCTTAAACAGGATAAGGAGCGCAACTTAAAAGAAAAAGGCATTCAACGTTTCATAGAGCAATCATGATTAGTAGGCTGCAGTTACCACCCTCCCTTACTCTGCCCGGGTAATAAACAAACTACATCCTAGAAGCCCTGAAGATGGTGCTCCTTTAACAGGAGTGTGTGCCCTCCACACCAGAACTCCCTGGGCAGAATGAACCAGAAGTGGGAAAGTCCCTCTGCATGTGCCAGTGAGAAATGTCAAGGTTAAAGAATCCGTAATGACAGAACCATTTAATGTGAAGGCATAGCTCCGCGCAGTGTAAAGGCTGCTCTTGTCTCTCTGCTCATATGGGCGGAGATCCACTGCTCCCTCTGCGCCACCCAGCTTAAAAAATGTCAGTGACTCCCCTAGACTGTACCCAAGATTTCACTGCAAACATTAGGAGTTCTAAAAGACATTGAAATTAGCAGTACACTCTGCAGAGAGCAGTATTAGCAGTCTTTCATTTAAAAGCAGCAACTGAAAATAGATGAATGAGCCACCATTATACTTGTCTTCTGTCTTGTGTGATGTTTTCAGAGACCAGTTACAGGAGCTGATGTGATCAAACGTGACGAAACGATAACCATTTGATGTCTTAATCCACTGCACTGCACTCTGATACTGTTCAACAAAGGCCGGCAGTGAATAGTGTAAGTGACGCAAGCCTGCGCATTGATTCCTCACTTACCTTCATTAAAATTCCACACCTGTTTTGTGATGCTCACAGCAAAAAGACTCGGGGAGAGCACCGAGCCCCCAGAGGACTCATTTTTATTCTGGTGCATGAGTGCCTCTGCCAAGGTGTCACCTAATCGGGGAGAAACAGAGAAAGCAACTGGCTGAGGAGACTCAGACTTCTGTAGCCTGAGCATCCCAATTAATCTCATTATGATGATAAAAACCTCCCTTTTCAGCCTGCTAGCTCATTTAGGCTAGACTTGGTTAGGAATGCACAGTGTCAGGGCACTCCGTTATGGGTAGCTGAAACTGAAAAACAACATTTAAAAGGCTCTGTCCTTCCTGTCTTAAAGCTCTCTCAGTGTCCACGAGTTCTTCACTTATTTATAATGCCTCTGACATCACAGGATGCCCCCAGATCCCAACTGCTTCTTCATATACAAATCTTTTTGATGGTGTTTTACTGTACAGGCACAGTTACACCACACTGCATTTCTTTGCAGTTCATAACTTTCTGTTCCAAACCAGTTCTTGTGCTCTTCTTCCTCAGTTCTCGTTGTTTTGGAAAAGTGAGCAGTTCTCGCTGCTCACGAATGACCCGACTTCTCCTTCTCAGTCTGTGGGCTTTTCACGGCTCTACTCCAACAATCGTCCGCCCTAGCTTTCCGAGCTCGTTTCATTTGATTCTGTGTCTTTCTCAAACTCTTCTGCGATGTGCCCTATGCTGCAAAGACAAGTGTGGTGACGGGGACACTTGTGTTCCAAGGTAACATAGATCCTCTTTAGTGTTTGCATGTGTACAAACCAAATCAACTTGTGCACTTTTTAAACATAAGCTGTTTTTTTTTATTGCTGCCATTCTAATTTCACTCAGTTCCAGCTGTCATCAATTGCAAGCTGTCATCTGTGCCGTAGTGGTGCTGAACTGTGGGTTGCCACTGAGAGTCACAGAGTCTGAGTCAGTGCAGGATTGGTTAAAGAAGGGAGGCAGGTGTAGACAGCATGCCGCTCTTTTTAGTTCTCTTGACAAATAAAAGAAAACAAGCGTGAACAGCAGATGACTGTTTCAGTCACACTCGTCTTCATAGAGATACTCAGGATCACATTATTGTTGGGGTTAGAAGCATTGTTTTTGTGCCTCACTGTGTTTGGTACCTACTGTGGGAGGAATCAGGGTTTAAATAGGCTACTGACAACAAGACGCAGGTGGTACCAATTCTAATCGCCTCCTGGATCACCCAAGCTCACCTCCAGACAACACATTCATGGTGTTCGGATTGTCTTTTAGTTACATGTTCTTATGCTAAATCATTTTCATTGCGGATGTACAGTATTTTGGCAGGATCATTTTTAGCGTTTGGGCGCTGCCTGACATGGTTTATTTAGGTTCATTAAAAATCTGATGAAAGGGCAAATCCCAAGTGCTTTATAAAGATCCACTAGAGCACTTCTGCATCCACTTATTGCTATAGTGTGTTACTGAGATGAAAGAAAATAAAAGCTTGCCACACTTAAGTCCTTAGCCTTCATCTTCATGCTCACATTGACTTAACTAATCCACTGGTAGAGGGGTCATAATAAATGATATCATTCACAAAGTTAGTTTCAATCCGCTAGCGCTCCGCCATGAAGAAAATCATGCAGCGGTTGGGTTTCAGTTCTTGAGTATGAACGAGTGAGTGAATGAATACATTTGTATGAAAGCCATTAAGCAAGCAAACACCAGCCAGCTGCTTCCGAGCCTGTGGCATTGGCCCTGGTTCCGCCACAGACGAGCCAGTTCAAAGCACTGGAAGACCTTGCTATTGCATTTCAGTGAGCAGGGAAGATGCTGTTCATTCACTTCAATTCACCGCAAATATTGATGGCGAAGTGTCTATACAAGAAGGTTGTGTCTTAATAAGCCAGCCATGGACAATCTCACACCCATCACACCGCTGCAAAACAAACCCGAAGCTGTGGTTGTTCTCCTTTTCTGAAGCAAACACAAGGTCCTAGTAAAATAGCCCAGAGATGAGATGTTCAGTACAATACAAAGGGCTTTTAAACTTAGCACGCTGAGAGAACAAAGCCCAGAGCTCAGATCAAATAGCCTCTAATGAGGACTCATTCGGGGTTGTTTTGAGTCAGATTGCGACAACACCTGCAAAGCAATTATGGGAAGTGCCACGCTGTCAGCCTCCGTCACCCAGGGCACCCAGTCTCTGTATCAGAGACACACGCTCAAGAAAGTCCCCCTTTACGGGCTCATCATTCATTTATATTCGTATGTTCCAAAACCTTACCTTTTTGCCAGCTAGTGCATACTGATCTCACAGAAGCAATACTTTGTTAATGAAAAAATCCTGCAAAAACCCATTGTGTTAGTGTGCACTGACTATATTAGACCCTACATAAAACAGAGCAAACATAGTGGTTTGTCTTCAGAATACAATCTTGTTCTACATGTCTATTACAGTGGCTGGGATCATTAAGTCTGGTATCAAGGTATTAAAAAAGGGGGAGAGGTAGGTAATAAAAATCTTTTTTACAGGCAGAATGAGAGAGAGTAGTAACAAGGACCACTTGATTACAAAGCAAAAAAAATGATGATAACTTTATTATTTTTGTGGTTGTGATTATAGTGAAAGGCTTCAAAACATATCTGCACTGCATGCAAACAGAGGACTGCTAATTCCTTGTGAACAGTAGTGGCTTGAGAATACTTTCCCAGAACTGTGAGGTTTATGTTTTATTTTTGTTTTTATTCAAGCATGTGTGTCTGACTCAGACAAAACCTTATTTATACTGTGTCCTGCTGCGAAACATAAAATCTTATTTTAATTCCTTAAGGTTCAAAGAAACGATGTCTTCATGCCCTTCCATGTTGGGAGCTGATTGGTTTTCTTTTTAAACTGCAGGGCCACTTTCCCTCGATGTTGTGCTAATTGTTATGTTGCATTTGTTTTTTTCAGTGCGCTGTTGGTTTTGGTGCTGCTGCAGTCTGAAATTTGAATGAATGAACTGGCCATTCACTGTTAACTAATTGCATAGTACAAAGCAACAATTACATTTAAGTATAGAGTTCCACTGCCCAAAGTTTGAGAACATTGCTATCTATTTCAATAGCCTGATGAACATAAAGCCATTTTCTATTTAGAGCGGAAGTCCAATGAGTGGGCTAATTCTGTCACAGTAGTGTATCAAATCATAACACTAATCAGCTCTTGTGAAACACTACTTGGGTACTCATCAGATGCTGTGAAGTGTCCTTTATTTCTAACTAATCCAATTTTAAATAATCAAATTTGGTCTAGTCAGGTTGTATAGTGATAGTTCGATTTTTTTTAACTTTCTGTGTCAGGGCTGGCTCGGATGCCACACCTTCTACCTCCACAAGAGGCACCCGAGTCAGTCCTAGACTAGCTGGGCGCAATCAGCAGTGATCCATTTCAGATGTTTCTAGGGCTTCTTAAGGAAGCTTGGTGAAGCGGATCACTGCTGATTCATTGTGGTGTCATCCCGTTGCGTTCTCAGCCTTTTCTCTGGTCCCTAGTTGTCTCTCTCTCTTCTCTGCCTTTTTACTATTACTTATTCGAGTGTTTATCTCCTGCGGCGCTTACTGGCCTCCCTCAAGTTTTCCCCCAGTTTTTTTACTTCCTATCAGTTTATCTTTTATTTTGGGAAGTGTTTTGTTTTGTCACTGCGTTTGCCTGCTGTCAGTCTTCCCCTGACGTCCTTAGTTTTGTTTTTCACGCGTTGTATCTTTTCCATGTTCTTTCTGTTACCTTTGTTATTTTCCTCCCATGCCTAGACATTGAGTGTCGTTTTTCACGTGTTGAGTATTCCACGTTGTTTTCTGTTGGATTTTTCCATCCATGCTACGGTCGTGTTTTCTTTTTTACGCGTTGAGTTTTCCGCGTTGTGAGAGAAATTATTGATTATTGACTAATTATCATTGATTAGATCATGTTTAGTTATTATAAGAGATCATTATGAACTTTATGATTTAGTACATGTCCATTCTGACTAAGCAGAAGGACTACAATAATGAAGTAGTGTGATTCAGTGTAACCATGTTTAGTTCATATTATGCATGTGTGCTATACGTGACCCAGGTCAGGGAGAGTGCTGAGGGTAAGAGCACTCTGTTAACTGGTAGTCACTAGGCTACTAGTCTTGGGTCATTTAGCTTTCTCTGTGTTCAACTGTTACATCAGTTGCTTCCGCTAACTCTAGGGAAGTCCATATTAGGAGATACACACATGTGAGACAAAGTAGCCTGCTGGACGCTTATGTTTTGGAACATGCTGTGCTAAAGATAACCTGCTGTTAGAACTGCTGAATTGTGTTTAAGGTTGTATATAAGCAGGGGGAGCGCCCCCCTGCCTTCAGAGTTGTCATGCTTGAATGAGACTCTCATGTCTGTGTCTGTCTTGTACCTGTCTTTGTCCTATTTATATATATTTATATTTTTGTAATAAATTAATCATTTAACCACGTCTGAGTCCTCATCCATTTATTAGGAAATTTCCACGACAATTTGGCGTCACGAACAGGATCGGCGAGAGGCACCCCGAAAAGGCGGTGACTGATCTTCGAGGACGCTCCCCGGGGGATGAGATCCCTGGCTGGGCTGGGCAAAGTGGGAACCCCACGAGCAAAGGGAAAGTACCTATCCAGGGAGTGATGTCACCGCCAGTCTCCGGTGGTGTTCTCCGCCCGATCAAACAAACCGCAGTGAGTGGGAATTTTCAGTTTATAAAATTCTAGGAATTTTTTTGTTTTTAAGTGTTAAATATCCGCCAGTGTCTGCCCGCCGGATGATCTCTGTTATACGATAGGGATATAGTGAGATATCGCCTACAGGGATACAGAGAGGTATCGCCTACAGGGATACAGAGAGGTATCGCCTGAGAATATAAAGTCTATAAGGTGGGGATACTGCGATATCGCCCACGCGAGATAGGACTTAGCCTAGCGCCCGTCAGTCTGGCCAGAGATCCAGCTGGGCAGAAGCGCACTGATTAGACGTAATACGGTGTTGGCTAGCTCCGGAGCGGCAGAGATATCCGATAGGGGCGGGTGGAACTGTTTGTTACGTTGGTATGCAGTAGCGGATCTAAATTTTGAGGACTTTTTCTGACGTGTTTAATTGATTTGGGATTTTTTTTGGACCCCTCACAAAAAAAAAAAAAAAAAAAAGTGTGAAGGGTCATCTCTGGGATTATCTAGAATTATGGGTAAACATCATTTGGGTAGAATACATAATAAGAGTAAAGCATCGGAGGCTCATAGCATAATAATAATAATTATTATTATAAGTGTAAATTACCAAATGACCAGAGATTATTTAGAAGATGTAACTCGACATGTGGGTTTTTTTTAGCATTATGGGTTTGGTTCAAAGGGAACATTGAGTGTAGACTATCTGCGCCGACTAGTTGAGAGAATAAAAACAGAGCCCAAGGTCGCAGATAGAAAAAAACTCGTAAGTATTTTGTTAAACATAAAGCAGATATGGAAGAAAAAGCTAAATGTTGGCTTGAAGAAGCCGAGAAAAGGCAAGCACGACAGGTAGGGATTAAAAAGTGTACTAACAAAGTCTCTCAGTGTGTTGTTGTAGCCGACCAGACCTCGACGCTGCCCCACCGAGATCTGCGCCAGCCAACCCGGCTCAGCAATTGCGCCACGCTCAGATGCACCCACAGCCGCTACCCCTGCCTCCCCCACCTCCACCGCCAGTTCCAGCGCCACCAGCTCTGGCGCCACCACAACAGCAAACTCTGTCTGCCACACTTGCACTGCGAGCTCCAGTGCCATCAGTTCCCATCAGGTATCACAACCACAACCTCTGCCTCCTTCACTCCCACCAGCCCAACAGCTGCCGCTGCACCCAGGGCCACTAGTCCCGTATGATGACGTCCGCCAGGCGATGGAATGCGCCAGCCGGACGATGGGAAGCGCCACCTCCCCAACGCCACCACCACCCCCGCCGCCAGCTTCACCCGTGGCAGCACACACAAGAAGCCGTGCCACAGAAAGAAAGGGTCAGGTGATGCTTGAACTGACCACCCCAGGGTGCGCAACGACCTTCCCAATGGTCGAGGTCACAGGCCCTGAAGGAGACATCATGGTCCACCGTCACTGGACAGGAGATGACATCATGAAGGCGGCGGTGGGCCTGGGTAAACCGACAGAGATGGGAGGTAAGCGCTCCGGCGAAGAACTAACAGATTTTGTTCAGTCTTGTCATCCAGTCAAACAAGATAGACCGAGACCGGACACCAGGAGACGTCCGACTCCACAACACTGAGTGGGAACAGCAGCTGGACAGGAGGATCCAAACAGGCCCTACAGAGAGATGGTAGGACGCCTGGTCACAAGGCTGGAGGCTGCACACCCAGCCACTATCAACACGTCCAAAATAGCTGCATGTAAACAAGAAGACGGAGAACCTGTCAGCGACTTCCTCATGAGACCAGAGTTCACACTGACCATAGCGGCCTCGTACCACCAGCACACGAGCGGAGGCCGGCGGAGGCCAGCCCATGGGAAGCCCACCTGAGAAACAGCTTCCTGGTAAGCATGAGAAAAGACATCAGTGACCTCATCAGAGCCCAGTGCATTGGGTACAACAACGCCACCCTGAAAACCATAGAAGATCATACCAAGCATCACGAGGCACAGCTGGCATGGAGAGTGAACAAGAAAATCCAGAAGCAAGCTGAGACCATGGTGCAGAGAACTCCCAGAGAACACGGGAGGGGCCATGTCAGAGGCAGAGGAAGAAGACGAGGTGGATGGAGACGAGAGAGTTACCCCAGAGGAGAGGTGGTGAATGTTACAACTGTGGAAAACTAGGACACTTTGCAAGAGATTGTCCTGAAAATGAAGAAAATGCTGAGCAGAGAAACAGAACTTTCAGAGATTGACGGGCAGTGGAGAGGCTGGACGGTACAGGACCACTGGAAGACGACAAAAAGGAAAGTAACTGGTTTAAATTATCATTTAATTTATCAATGCTTGCAGAAGATTAGTGTAGGGCCGCAGGGCCTGCCTAAAATAACACTGACTGTAAACGGCACTAAAATAAAAGATTTAGGTTTATAGTGGTGCCACCCATTCAAAAAAAAAAAAAAAAAAAAAGCCTCTCCGATGTAGATGAAATAATACATTTGAACATTAATTTTTAATTTTAACTGTTAAATGTATGTTATGGGTTTTGATTTAATGTGTAAATTGGGCCTGAGTAGCAGGCCTGAGGGGTTGTTTATGGAGTGGGAGTTAGCTGTGTTGGGGTTCAGTTATCAGCAGGAGTTCCACTGTATGCTTATGAGCTGCAGAGTGCAGGAGGAGAGCGTTGGGAACACTTCATGTGTGAAGTGTGTAGTTTGTTGCCAGGTGATTTGATGTTGAGACCGTAGGGGTCACTGCACTGCACGCTGCATGTGAGTGAGGGCCCCGATAGAGGTTTTGAGGATAAATTTAAGGTTGGAAAACATGATTGTTTGGTTGTCACTGCTATTGTGTGGGATTGCGTGTGGGCTGCGGCAATGGTGCAAACCCCATTAGAACAGGAAGACCTGTTCTCATTTCCTCGATCTAAACCACACGTGTCACTAGCAAACGTGTGCGAGGAGCCTCAATGGCAGGACATCGGTGAATGGATGACAGAGATGTCTGACATTACCGATTGGGAGAGAGTTCCTGGCAGGAACACCATGTTTAGCCCTAGCAGGAGGGCGTGGATGCAGCCGGCGCCGTGCTGGCTCCCCTGCAGGCGGGGAGTGGAACTGATTAACCCCCTTGATATTTTTTTAGCTGCCTCCCTTACCCTCTCAGGGAAAAAAAAAAAAAAAAAAAAATGAGAGGAAGAGGAACTCAGAACTGTTCCTGCAACATTATGGGCACCAGGTAAGAGCGATGTTGGGGCTCATACAGGGGGTGTGAGCCCATACACATCACCCCAAAATCTGACTATAGGCCAAAACAACATCAATACCCTTTGAAGCCTGAGGCGCTCAAAGGAAATTAGGCCAGTTTTTCCAATCACTTAGGCAAGCTGGAGTGATCGTACTGTGCCCTAACTCACCCGTGCCCACTCCAATTTTTCCAGTTAAGAAACCAGGGCGGGAAGAATGGCGGTTTGTGCAGGATTTGCTGGCTGTCAATGCAGCAGTACACGTTAGAGCCCCAAAAGTGCCAAATCCTCACAATATTCTTTCCCAGATTCCTCCAGATAGCCAGTGGTTCAGTGTAGTGGTCCTAGTAAATGCATTTTCAGTGCATCCAGATAGCCAGTACTGGTTGGCATTTTCCTTTGAAGTAAAAAAACATACACATCACTCACCATTTACAATGCAGCGCTGCGAGACAGTCTGGCCTCTCTGAAACTTCCAGAGGGCATTGCACTGTTGCACTACATAGATGTTCTGATACTCTGTGTAAACACATGAGAAGTATGCAAAGAGGGCCACAGTGGCATTGCTACATCACCTAGCAAGGGAAGGCCACAAGGTTCCTAAGCAAAATTGCAATATTGCTGAAAAAAGTGCACTTCCTGGGTCATGACGTAGTATGTATTGAAATTCTGACACAACAAACAGAGATAAAAATAACATTTGTTAAAGAGAATAAGCCCGTTTGAACAAATGAGTCTTAAGAACAGTTTTGAATTCTGAAATAAAAGTTCGGAATTGATGTGTGTGTTCAGTGTTCGTATGTGTGTGGGGAGTGTTGACGTTAGAGGACCAGTGTTTTGACTCAAGCCCACAGTGACAGACAGAGGCCAGTAGCCTACTTTTCAGGAAAACTAGACCCCGGGGCAGCCGGGGTGCGGGCACTGGTAGCATTCAGAGATATAGTGGGGTACGCTCAACTCGCCCTTTGGGTCAAACATGCTGTTTCTCGAATTTTAAAGGGAAAAAAAAGGTTTTGTAAACAATAACACCCCTGCCACATTATTCTGCCCAAGCAGCTGAGCTCACCATTCCTTACCAGCTCAAGGTCAAAGATAAAGCACCAACTAATCTCACAACTGCAATCATCAAATGTGCCGCACACACCAGAACAGGCGACACAGTAGCAAAAGGCAATGCCTTCACAGACTCCACAGCCCAACACAGGTTTGCAGGCTCCAAACACACAAATGATGCTAACAGATCACAGTAACAGAGAAGACACACCCTTAACAACCAGAGCAATAAAAACACAAGCCACAATGTAAGACAAACAGAGATGGGCAAAAGGGGGGGTGCAAAACAATGGGGGGAGTCTGGACACACACACGGAGACAGGTAAGCCGTGTGTCCCTACAGCCTACATGAGAGGACTGATTGAGATTGCTCATGGTAGGAGTCACAATGAGCAAAAGGGGGGATAGTAGCATGCACTAGCATGCACTAAGAATAACCACACTCACCCAAAATTTTTATACACAATGTCTGGTATCCCACCACAGGGATATAACAGACCTAAACATGCACCGCCGGACACCTGCCGCCGACCGAACTCTTTCAACACTGGCAAATTGATCTTGTTGAACTAACACCTGCTGAAATACAGGCTTGTGTGTATGTATGTCTAGCAAATGGACGGAGGCCTTCCCCACCACAAAGCAGAATTCAGATACGGTGGCAAAGATGCTACTAAGGGAAATAATCCCACTATGGGGGTTACCCAGGAGGGTGTCGAGTGACAATGGCACTCCCTTCGTACACGAAGGGCTAAAGGAGCTAAATTAACTAAATTTTAAAGGAAATTAACTCAGGAAACAGGGAACAGAGCAGCACTCTGCCCCAAGCTCGCACAGGCTTATCAGCCTTTGAGATTGTGTTTGGAAGGCCTCCAAACATGGGAGTAGTGCCGCCGGAATGGGACACACACACACACACACACGTTGAGCCATTAATATGTTATCCTGCACAAGTTTGTCTCTATTTTGTCTGAGCAGGTCAAAGCTGTCAGAGGTGTCGGAGAATCCACTGCACGAGTTCCAGCCGGGAGACTGGGTGCTGATCAGAGATCCACGTGCTGCTAACAACCAACACAGCTGTAAAGACCAGCGGCCGAGCCACGTGGACACACCACACCCACTGCAAAAGAGCTCCAGAGCAGCCGCCAGAATGAATGTTATGCTGTTGTTTTTTACATGATGCTTTTCTCAACAGGAGGGGTAACTGTCATCTCCCCCACACCGGAGGAGAGGTGTGAGGGAAAGAAAGCATGTGTAATGTCCAATGTCACTGCTACTGCAGTGAAACCAAACCAGCCCTGCCTGGTTTGCCATCCTTTCCACATGCCGTGAACACCAACACCAATCACTTACGAAATGGCTACAATGTTAATTAACAGACCCATATGCGAGATTGATAACAGGTCAATTCTACAACATGTCTCACGCCATCATTCACAGTGGTAAGGTTCCTGATTGGGTAGGTGATGATGTTGCAAGTATGGATCATAGGAAATAAACGACTGCGACTCAAATGACGAGGTGTCACGAGCCGGCATTCGCAACATGACATTTGACACCACCCCTGTTGAGGGAGAGTGGTGTCTATGCTCAGAGGGGGCCTTGAAAGGCCATCTTTGGATAGAGCACACCAAGTGCCAGGTTGATCTGGTAGCAACAGCCAGAGACGGATCAACATGCACCATTAGACTAAATAACTCCTCTGCAAAATGGAGTTTCACCTCCTGTCATGGCATTGTGAACCCAGTAACAGATTGGGCGACGATGTGGGCATGCAGAGAGAAAACCTACTCTGCTCTACCTGAGAGATCATACAACAGGGGTCAGTTTTCAGTTCGCCTGGGGAGGGTGTTGTACTCCAGTTTTCCTTACCCCCCCAGTGTCAATTTATACCATACCAGATCGTGTCCCACGGGAGGCCTCACTGGAGGGGATCCCTGGTAAGTTTAAAGGTTACACGCTGGCAGACCCCTGGACTACCCCAGCGGTTGCTGTGGGATGGTCACTGTTCCTCGGAGGGGGAACTACAGCGACGATAGATAAGATCAACGGACTTGCATGGCAAGTTCTGACTTTGGCTTCTCGTACTGAGACTGCCCTGGACCTATTAAACAAAGAAGTGAAAAAAATTAGACAAGTATAGGTCCAGAATAGACTAGCTTTAGACCTCCTCCTCATAAAAGAAGGAGATGTGTGTAAGAAAATCAATGTTTCATGTTGTTTCAGCATTCCAGATTACTATGATAATATTACTGATTTAATTGATCACATGAAGGTCGGGGTTCAAGAACCTGGTTTGGGTGGATCACTTCATGTCTAGGCCCATGGGGACATTGGATGCTGACTATGATTTTACCAATTGTAATAATCATTTAGCTGTTGTTGTGTTTAGTGCCTTGTATTTTGTCTTGCTGTTCGTCGTGGCTTACTGGCCTTATGCGTCAGCATTTTCAGATGGCCTTGCATGACGACTTAAAGGAGCCTGAGATAGCAGACTCCTTGGGACGTCTGTTTAAGGAAGACGTCTGAGACGACCTGGCGACTGGCTGGGTTGTGCCCGATGGCCCTGAGCAGCTTAACTGACTCCAGGGCCTGTTTTAAGTTGATATTCTATGATGAAATTAATGATTTATTCTCTCCTTTTTAATGATTACACAGAATCAAAGGGGGGAAGTGTGAGAGAAATTATTGATTATTGACTAATTATCATTGATTAGATCATGTTTAGTTATTATAAGAGATCATTATGAACTTTATGATTTAGTACATGTCCATTCTGACTAAGCAGAAGGACTACAATAATGAAGTAGTGTGATTCAGTGTAACCATGTTTAGTTCATATTATGCATGTGTGCTATACGTGACCCAGGTCAGGGAGAGTGCTGAGGGTAAGAGCACTCTGTTAACTGGTAGTCACTAGGCTACTAGTCTTGGGTCATTTAGCTTTCTCTGTGTTCAACTGTTACATCAGTTGCTTCCGCTAACTCTAGGGAAGTCCATATTAGGAGATACACACATGTGAGACAAAGTAGCCTGCTGGACGCTTATGTTTTGGAACATGCTGTGCTAAAGATAACCTGCTGTTAGAACTGCTGAATTGTGTTTAAGGTTGTATATAAGCAGGGGGAGCGCCCCCCTGCCTTCAGAGTTGTCATGCTTGAATGAGACTCTCATGTCTGTGTCTGTCTTGTACCTGTCTTTGTCCTATTTATATATATTTATATTTTTGTAATAAATTAATCATTTAACCACGTCTGAGTCCTCATCCATTTATTAGGAAATTTCCACGACAGCGTCCTTTTAAGTTTCGTTTTGCTTCTGCGTGTGTGTGTTTGTTTTTATGTGCATGCAGATTGGTTTCTCTGTTACATTTAATGCTTTCTCGTGTGAGTGTAATTTGATCAAGTCAAATTTTGTGAATCCTGGTGAATTTTAAAAGGTATGAAGTTCTCTTGTTTTTATCAAATTCACTATCGCAAAAACATAAGCAGTAAGATTACCTGCTTTGAGTAGGTATGTTACAAAAAAATTAAAAGTCCAAAAATGGCAAATAAAATCACACCACTGTATAGAACCTTTAAATACAAACAGAACAACACCATCCATGTTAAAATTGGTTTAGAAATTAAAAAGTTGACATTTTAAATGGAAGAAAAATGCGCCTGTTTTCTCCGACTGTATTAATGTGTGTCGATCGTTTGGGGGGGGTTATGCGATCTACGCACACTTCCTTCGTGATCGACCTCGATCGACGTAATGGGCACCCCTGGTTTATAGTAGTATGGACATGACATTGTAATATTCAAAATGAATGAACAAATGAATATTTCATGATTAATCTTTAAATTAATTAATATATAAGTCAGGTAATCATTATGGTGAAATAAAATTTTCTATTAATATTCTGAGAAAATGCTGTAACCTAGATTCTGTTAACACAATTAAGACACAATATATTAAAAACAGGCATGTAGGCATGATTAATTCATTATTTATTTATTCATTAATTCCTGTTATTAAAATTATCAAGACAACTCAAAGAAATTATGCAAATAAAGTTTAAAAGAATTACAAGTATTATGATTATAGTTATTTTATATAAATAAAATCTATATTATATACATATATAAAATATTTAATCAATATTCCATGTTGGTTTATTAGGACATAAATTATGTGCTTTTGTTCTGTGTTTTATGTGCTTACCCCGTAAGTTACGGGCGGCCATGATGAACCAGATCGTCTGACCACCTGTACCGGCTCAAATAAAAACACTTTCTTATATTTCTGATAAAAATCAAACTTCATCAGAATAAAAACAAAATTCTGAATTTATTTTACCTCTACCTCTGAAGCTCTTCCGATGTCTGAAATACAGGCGGTCCCAGGGTTACGACGTCGATCCGTTCCTCCGCTCATGTCGTAAACCGATTTTCGGTGTAAGTTGGAACATACGTACATACTGTACGTAAATAACGTACTGTACGTTATCCTATCTTAACACCTATCCTGATGCCGTCCTCCTCTGTCCCAAGCCGAGTAACCGTGTATTCTTCTGCCGCACACACAAAACACCAAGTTCCGTTTACGATGCAGAACCACAAGTCCAAACGAGGCCTTATTCAGTAAATGGGAGATGCGTCGTAACCACAAAAAAATCGTAACTCGGGAACCTCGTAACACGGGGACTGCCTGTATGATGTTTATGTCAATTGAATCGGAGCAATGTCTTCCGCACAACCAAACAAGTTGAAAACAGGACTTAAGACAGGAGGGAGGTAACTTTTCAACGTAATGTCCAAAAATCAGAAGGCGGGAGGACCCGCAAGTCAATCAAACGACACTGCCATCATCCATCCAGCCCTGATGATCCAGTGAGAGGATCATAATTCGGCCTAAAAACCGATAGCATGCATGCGTGTGGTTTATTAATATGATTTGACGGATGATTTTTTTCCTCAAAAAATTCTAATGACGGAAATCCGTTGTGGTGACGGAGAACTTTAGCCCATGTGCTATGTACATATTTATTGCTATGTACTATGTATACAGTACCCATGTTTCTTTGTCAGTTATGTGTTGCTGTAACAATTCATGGTGTGGCATTTGCATGCAGTCTGATTCTGTTGGTAAAAAAAAAAAAACTAAATGTTTCAGTTACTGACAAAGCCAAAACTTCAAGTCTACCTAAATCAACATTAAGAAGCAAACATTCACTAATGAGGATAACAAAAGCAAAGCAGACCTCATAAGAGCATGGTAGAAGAAAAACTGACCAGATTAAGATCACTATCTAGGAGGTAGACATACATGTGTTCAAGATTGCTATTACATTTCTATCAGGAGAATAATAGAATATATCATAAAAAGTGACCCTAAGGTTTACCAAAAGATGCAAATGACTAGGAAGCTTCAAGAACAGATAATCCATGACTCGGTTTTAGAATAGACTGTCAAGCTCTGAAATAAAGCCTTAGAGATTTAAAGTAACATGTATTAGTGTGATGGAAAGAGAGCGGTGCAGAAAGGAAGGGGGTGGTGGGTGATACAGTGCTTTTGATCCAAAGCTTACCACCTCATCTGTGAAATGTAGTGGTACGGGCACGATGCGTCTGCCTCACTTCCCTTTATTGATGAAGCAGCTGGCGGTGACAGCAGCATGGTGTATTCTAAGTGTGCAGAAGCATCCTAACTGCTCCGATTTAAGTAAATGCCTCAGTGCATAGTGCTTCTCCTAACAGAAGGGCGTTCACATAAAACATACTATGGAAGTACCTGTGGAACTTTTCAGGGTCGCAAATGGAATATTTTTGACCGACCAAGTCAGTTACCCAACTTGAACACCATTAAGTATTAAAGCTTCCTGAAGGCATGACTGAAGCCCTCCACGAAAGGATGAACTGAAAAAGGTTTTTAGGCTATAGGCCATTTCATATAAATATTTTTTCCCAATACACTCTTTAAAAAAATTGGCATTCTGCACCTTAACCTCAACGATAGTATTGTCATTAAAATATACTGAATCAAAGAATCTAGAGTTGACTGTGGTAAATAGAAAAAAAAACTATAATAAATCAGGTGTTTCAATCACTTTCATGGCCACAGGTGTATAAAATTAAGCACCTAAGCATGCAGACTGTTTTTACAAACATTTGTGAAAGAATGGGTCGCTCTCAGGAGCTCAGTGAATTCCAGCGTGGAACTGTCATAGGATGCCACCTGTGTAACAAATCCAGTCATGAAATTTCCTCGCTCCTAAATATTCCACAGTCAACTGTCAACTGTATTATTTTAAAAAGGAAGTGTTTGGGAACGACAGCAACTCAGCCACGAAGTGGTAGGCCATGTAAACTGACAGAGCGGGGTCAGCAGATGCTGAAGTGCATAGTGTGAAGTGGTCGCCATTTTTCTGCAATCACTACAGACATCCAAACTTCATGCAACTTTCAGATTAACTCAAGAATAGTGCGCAGAGAGCTTCATGGAATGGGTTTCCATGGTCGAGCAGCTGCATCCAAGCCATACATCACCAAGTCCAATGAAAAGCGTTGGTTGCAGTGGTATAAAGCATGCCGCCACTGGACTCTAGAACAGTGGAGGTGCGTTCTCTGGAGTGACGAATCGTGCTTCTCCATCTGGCAATCTGATAGACGAGTCTGGGTTTGGCAGTTGCCAGGAGAATGGTACTTGTCTGACTGCATTGTGCCAAGTGTAAAGCTTGGTGGAGGGGGCGGATTATGATGTGGGGTTGTTTTTCAGGAGCTGGGCTTGGTCCCTCAGTTCCAGTGAAAGGAACGCTGAATGCTTCAGCATACCAAGACATTTTGGACAATTCCATTCTGCCAAATTTGTGGGAACAGTTTGGAGCTGGCCCCTTCCTCTTCCAACATGACTGTGCACCAGTAGACAAAGCAAGGTCCATAAAGACATGGATGGCAGAGTCTTGTGTGGATGAACTTGACTGGCCTGCACAGAGTCCTGACCTCAACTGGATAGAACACCTTTGGGATGAATTAGAGCGGAGACTTTCTTGTCCAACATCAGTATGTGACCTCACAAATGCACTTCTGGAAGAATGGTCAAAAATCCCCATAAACACACCATGTGGACAGCCTTCCTAGAAGAGTTGAAGCTGTTCTAGCTGCAAAAGGTGGACCAATGTCATATTGAATCCTATGGATTAGGAATGGGATGTTACTTAAGCTCATATGTGAGTCAAGGAAGGTGAGCGAATACTTTTGGCAATATAGTATGCTGATATTTCCCTGCTTGAACCTTTCCAGGTCTGGCCTGGAAAACTTAGCATAATGCTAACTCTGAGGATGTGGTGCATCAAAATTGTCATTTCTGTGGTGGTGCATCAAAATGGTCTCCAAGATTTTACTTTAGTTATCCTTAAAGTATTGTCATAGTCCTCGTGCTAAGGTTTTGCACACCTTATTCTAAGTGGACAGCAAAAGTTAATCGAGTGTTCAGTGATTTACTGTGCCACAAGTGTGTATGGACAATAAACAGCAGCTCTGAGAACCGGTGTCACAAACAGGAGAAAGATCTGCCAACATTCTAACACCAACAGACCATTGTTTACGTATCCTTCATGAACACAGCTGGGAAGTGGAAGCATCTTCTCATTACTCAAACTGCCCATAAAGTGCTGCACAGTGTTTTGAAGAGGAAACGTGCATATTTCTCACATACATATACATACAGAGATACCACACACACAGACAGACATGCCAACTCCCGTGGGATGGGCAATGACCTTGCTTGTACAAGTACAGTTGTGTGTTTGAGAACTTACATTGTCTTGATTAATTCACATGACTGGCACAGGATTGGCGTCTCACTTAAAGGTTCTCAACAAATAAAATTGTTTTTTTGATGTTACTTTTTCAGCAAGATTAGTGCCAATATCAATAGCCATGTTGTTTTTATCCCTTTAGACTGAAGGCTGCCTGATTTGTTTTTAAGGCAAATATCCATCAGTCAGCTTTGACAACAAAGGGCCAGTCATTGTGTTTCACGGGGAGACAGGGCTTCTGCGTGCTTTGACCTGCGTGCTTTGACTCGGGTGTCTGTTCTGATGGATGCAGAGCACTTAGTGCTCCCACGGGGGGCCTGGGAGCCCCAGAGAGGGCTGATGTGGTGAGATGAGACTGATGCCTCCTTCTCCTGCAGGATGGATTAAGCACTTCTCCTCCTAGACTCTTTCCTTGCTTCTCGGCGGATGCGCAGAAAGGGGCCAGGGTAACAAAACCACGTCCTCGTGACATTGCCTCAGATTCTAGCACAGCTATCAAGCTCCCATCTGTCAGTGGTAAGATAACACCCTGCGATGGCCTTGATTTACTGGTGGGTGTTGATGCATTGATTTATATTTCATTCCTTGTCTGTAAATCATCCATTAATGTATCAGAGGTGCATTATCTCTATGTGTGTCTTACCACAGACAGTAGCAGCAGGAAGGAAGATGGCATCTTCCTCACATGCCTGTTGTAAGGGTTTTTTTTTCTTTTTTCAAACCTAATAAAAAAATTAATCCCATGTGGCAGAGAGAGAATACCTAGCATATCAACACAATAAACCCTAACCTTTGGATGACCCATCCATAATGAGTTTTAACTCGCATCTGTCGAAGAATTTGTTGACAATGACAAATCAGAGAATCCCACAGTGAGGAATCCTAGATGTCCCCACGAGGGCCGTCCAGTAAACAAGCGCATGGTGGCCAAACAGCTTGTGTCGTTCTTATACTCGCAGCAATTTAGGTCAGCTCTTGCAGTGCATTCTCACTGCCAAACCAGGAGATGGGGGAAGCCGTTTAACCACATTTCTTATGTCACGTAAACAAAGTGTTCGTGCCACAGAGTGCTGCATCTGAGTCTCAGCAGTGAGCCATAGCTTTGGCAGATGGAGGACGGTCCGACTGGCCCATGTTGTTACCCTCCTGTCATAGTGAGGTCTGGTGGTCTCTTGCTATGGACAGAATGCATAAGTAGATGTTTCTTGTTGGGGTTCAAATAAAGGATCTGAGCAGATAAAGGCAGTGTAATCTCACACAGCTTTATTCCCTAGTAATCGTGTGCTCTGTAATAGAGAGTATCATACTATGTCTTTATTTCTGTCAGGATTCTCCGGTTCTCATGCTTTTTTATATTTCTGTCCCATGTGCTCTGTTTATGTTTAGGCTCTGCCCCCTCCCTTGCTACAACGATATCTCCATCTGTGTCAACTCTGTTAGCCCACCCCATCCCTTGCCAGTGTAATTTGCCACAGGTAACTCCAGTTAGTGGCTTGTGTGTATATATGTATATTTAATCTTATATATCTGTTCTCTTTTAAGTCATTGTGTGTGTGTTGAGTCCCATGTGGTAAACAAGTGGATTTGTAATCTGGCTGTCATCTTATATCCGAGGTGAGTTAGCGTACACTCTGGGCTGAGCTGCTTTTTGCTTTGTGTTCCTTGAGGTCCTGAAACCACTTAAATTACCAGTGAAGATACCAATCAGCAATGTCGCAAGGTGTTAACCCAAACCTCCTTATCACAAGGTCCCAAGCCATAGAACATACAACGGTTAAACAAAGAAAAAAGAAACAATGTGTTTTGAAGCCTAAGTACTATATGGACTATAAGTACAGTTGTGATCAAATTTATTCAACCCCCACTGAAATAAAGTGTTTTGGCCAGTTTGACATTGATTTTGATCATTTCAGTCATCTTATTTACAATTATATCAAAGAGGCACTTATAAATTAGACAAACATAACATAATATTTATGATGGAATAACCACAAATGTCTTTACTGTGCTCACATCATTATCAGTTTTATTCAACCCCCTAGTGACATTATTTTTTAGTACTTAGTACAACATCCTTTTCCAGTTATGACAGCTTTCAAGCGTGAAGCATAGCTTGACACAAGTGTCTTGCAGCGACCTATGGGTATCTTAGCCCATTCTTCATGGGCAAAAGCCTCCAGTTCAGTCACATTCTTAGGCTTGCGCACTGCAACTGCCTTCTTTAGGTCCCACCAGAGGTTCTCAATTGGATTTAAGTCTGGTGATTGCGATGGCCACTCTAGAATGTTCCAGCCTTTCATGTTCAACCATGCTCTAGTGGACTTGGATGTGTGCTTCGGATCATTGTCCTGTTGGAAGGTCCAACGTCTCCCAAGCCGCAGGTTTGTGACTGACTCCATCACATTTTCCTCCAAGATCTCCTGGTACTGAAGGGAATTCATGGTACCCTGCACACGTTGAAGCTTTCCTGTACCATTAGAAGCAAAACAGCCCCAAAGCATAATTGACCCCCCGCCATGCTTCACAGTAGGCAAGGTGTTCTTTTGTTCATAAGCCTGGTTCTTCCTTCTCCAAACATAGCGCTGGTCCATTGTCCCAAACAGTTCTAATTTAGTTTCATCTGACCACAGTACACTGTTCCAAAACCTTTGTGGCTTGTCCACATGACTTTTGGCATACTGCAGTCGACTTTTCTTGTTCTTTGGAGTCAGCAAGGGGGTGCGTCTGGGCGTTCTGGCATGGAGGTCTTCGTTATGCAGTGCGCGCCTTATTGTCTGAGCTGAAACTTCAGTGCCCACATCTGACAGGTCTTTTTTCAGTTCCTTAGCAGTCACGTGGGGATTTTTCTCCACATTACGCTTCAGGTAGCGCACAGCAGTCGCGGTCAGGATCTTCTTTCTGCCACGACCAGGTAACGTTTCCACTGTGCCCTTTAACTTGAACTTGCAAATGATACTTCCGATAGTGTCTCTTGGAATATTTAACAACTTCGCAATCTTTTTATATCCATTGCCATTCTTGTGAAGAGCAATAACCTCTTCTCTTGTCTTCTGGGACCATTCTCTTGCCTTCACCATGCTTGGAAACACACCAGTAGATGTCTAGAAGGAGCTGAGTATCACAGTCCTTTTAAATCTGCCTAATTGGTGCTTATCATGCTTGATTGCTGCTCGTTGACATCCACAGATGTTTTCAATACCTGATGGAAAACACTGGAATGAACCTCTGTTCTTAGGAGTGGTAGTCGTAAAGGGGTTGAATAATTGTGTCAATGAAGAAATCACAAAAAGGCCATTTAATACTTTATGACAAAAAAAATTGATGCTATCTTAGTTGCATTTAGTTCTTTAACAAGTCCTTGTAAGATTTCATTATGAACACAATTACAAATGTGCACTGAATTCCATAAAACCCTTCGCAGCATTGGGGGTTGAATAAATTTGATCACAACTGTAGCTCAGCAGTTGGTTTGTCATGCTTAGTTGTTTCTGATCTACCTAATCTACCTATGTGTCATTAGTTGCTTTGTCAAAATAGAAAAGTTTCAGTGCTAGAAAAATAAGCAAACAGGAGGCTGGAGAATCAGAATAAACCCATCAGAGAAACAGAAGGAAAAGACGTGGTATGTTGAGATATTTGTATATTATGTTAATATTGCACAGTTAAGGAGTGTGCTTAACATTGTTAAAATATGCAGTAGGTAGCAAATAACTTATCAGAGAGTCTGTTTAACACAACATACAGCATGCATAGAAAGCTTAAAGACCAGAAATTCCCAACAAGTTTGCTAATACATATACCTAAAAACCCCTAGACTTCAAAAACAGCCATTAGGACAGATGAGACAAAAGTCAGTCTATGTGTATCATACAGACAAACAGGTAGAAAATGTAGAGGAGACAAAAATAATTGCTGGTCTAAAGCACACCTCTTCATCTGTGAAACATGATAGCACGGGTATGTTTGGCTGGCAATGGAACTGCCTCACTAGCTCACTTATCTTCACAGATGTTATGACCACCAACAACAGCAGCCCAATGAATTCTGAAGTGTACAGAAGCATCTTAACTGCTCAGATCCAATGCCTCAAAGCCCATTGGACAGCACTTCACACTGCAGTATGACACTGACCCACAGCGTACTGCTAAAGTGACGATAGTTTTTGCAGGTTTTTACCAAGAAATCAAATGTTCCTGCCCGATCAAGTCAATTGCGTGACCTGAGGCCCATTACACATGCATTTCACTTACAGAAGCCAAGTTGGATGGAAAAAAGCCTCAGAGCAAGCAGGATGGTGGCAGAGATTCAGCAGTGAAGACACCCAGAGACTGGTGGTGCCTTTGGACTGCTGACTTTAGGCATCAGCTGCAAAAGACCTACATCCAAGCTCCAATTATATTAGAGTTTTATTTAAGATTATATTTGCTATTTTTTTGATGGTCCCACAAAATAGTACAATGTAAAAATATGCAGTACAGTGGTTGACCCATTACAAATGTTTATTGCTGATGTCCTTCATAATGTCCTTAAGGTATCAGTCTTTTTTTATGTATATCAGTTACCTATGAACTGCATAAAAAAATTCTGAAAAATGACAATACCTTTGCTAAAATTCCTTTGAAAAAGGAATTTGAATGAATGCTTTGATTTATTTATTATTATTATTATTATTATTAGCTGTAGTTGGTCTGCAACAATTCTGTAAAAACAGGTCATCTAACATTGGCTGCAGTTTTGCAATACTTTGATGGAGAGACTGCTACAGTGATAGTAGAAGACTAGATCTGCATTCCCTTAGAGGTTGACCAATGAATGTAAATAGTGCTTGTTAATCTATAAGTGTGATTAACCTTCTGTGATTGGCCATGCTTAATCTGGTGTAAGGGCAGTGTCTGCAGGAAATGGTCTTTGACTAGATACTCTTTAGCATAAAAAAGGTGGTAAAGGAAATCAATTACCTAAATGACAAGCTACAGGGAGCAAAAACAAGCCGAGAATATTGATGTGTGTTTAACACGTAAGGTTACATTCGGCGCAGAATGTCCAACAGAGCAAAGAACTCAGTGAACCTTGCTGAAAGTTCAGGGTGGTTTCTGATTTGCACTACCATGGCCCTCACCCTAAAATCCTGCTGAAAGTCCAGGGAAGGAGAGGGGGAGTCCTGGAGCAAAGGATGAGACCGCGTGGATGACAGCTCAGAGATAGACTGGTAGAGACAAGGAGCGAATGGCTTTGCAGGAAGGTCATTTTTGGGTGCTTCTGCTACTGCAGAACTCCATTTACAGAAACATGCTTAGACATATGGTTTTGAATTCTCCCTCAACAGTCTACCAGCTTAGTTACAGAGTTATAGAGTAATTAAGGTGTATTGGCAGGTCTGCATGAAAATAAGCCAAGTTTCCTGAGGTGCTGATGATTAATATGTGTCATGAATGGACTTTGGTCACTTAAGTTAGCAATTAGTAAAAATAAATTGGTAATTACTGCTTTCAGACACAAGAGACTTCATAAACAGATTAAACCAGTACAAGGGTAATTAGAGCTTTTCTTTGATGTCAGTCTAAGGTGCACTTCATGAGACCTCCCCTTGCTAATCAAGCACATAGTGGCTTTAATTGTGTTAAACAGTTCAGGTTTGAATCCTCAGTGAAACTGAAATGAACTGCTTTAGTATCTGATAGTTTGCATCAGATAGGAATGGCTTAGTAACTGACTGTTTGAATCGGATAGGAAGGAGTTGAAACCGCACTTCCTTGCTACTAGTAAGCAATAGGTATGGTTCACAGCATTAGGTATTGTGACCTTCATTCAGTGAAATGATATTTGTAGCTCAGTAATACATTTTACAGTGTAAAATATCTATACATATACAGAGGGGAGTGAAAGTGTGTGAGGGAGAGAAATAGAGCTCCAAGGTTCATGGCCTTTAACAGAGGAAATATAGATTCTTATGCAAGTGGCTGCCACTTCAGAGGAGTATTACCGAGCCACCGACTAGAAGGCAGAGGAACACTTTATTACACATTCCCAGGATACAACACAAAGCACCTCCGTAATCTTCACCTCAGAGCAGCACAATGAACAGACCCATTTTCAATCATTTCTCATGGCTCTATGCAAAATAGACCATCATGAATAAATGCATTTCAAAGAAGAGCTAAAACACACTGCCACACATGCCGTGATGGGATCTCACCAAGCTTTCTGATAGAGAGAAATTGCTGGTATACTCTCAGAGGCAGTAGGTGGGCGAGACAGTAGATGCTACTGGCAGAGCTTCAGTGAAGCCCTGTAAACAGGATGATTCCCAAACCCTCATTTTTGTCTTGTGAAAGATGGTTGCAAGTGAGTGTTTAGAAAAGACTTCCAAGTTTTATTGAAAACCAAGATCACTCATTACGAATGCAGAAATGTAGAGCAAAGTCCAAGTGGAGGAATTCAACCCTAGTACAGTAACGTTGCTAAAAACTACTGTTGTCATAATACCTTAAATTAATGCTTTATTTACAATTTAAATTAACGCTTTCACACAGTGTAAAGTTGTATAATAACTGATTCAAGAGGTGTCCCTTTTTTGCTCTTGAAATGATGCCGTATGTGTGTATTTAGATTTCCACTGCTGCCATCCGGGAGGCGGTAATGAACACTCCCCTCACTCTGCTGTTCCATCATCTAATGGGAAGTGACACAGTCATTCAGTACCTCATGACTACACAAGAGAAAAAGTGACATGGGCATTCTTGATTCATGTGAGCATGATTGAGCCTTCTTTCCAGTTGTGAATGATATACAAGACCATACAGAGGACGACTTTTCTTCTCTTGAGTAAGAGCCATTCCACTGTGCACGTGGAACTGTAGAGAAAGACTGCAAGAAGCATGAGGGAAACATCGAATGTTAGAAAAACATCAAGATGTAAGAATGTCAACTTCCCATATGACCCAACAGGGCTATTACAATACGCACAGAAATTAAACCCATATTTTCGCGAACCCAACTAACTTTGCCAAATTCATCCATTCCTGTAATTCGGCCTTTTTATACATTGTTTACTGAAAGTATCAAAACATTTCATTTAAACCCAAATGCATGTGCACATTTAATCCTCTGACAATTTATCTGCTGCAGGGCCACAACAGTCAAAGGAAGACTAAACGAATAAAATTACCTTTATCATTTTTATGCTGGTCTGAGTGCTTTCAGTCTGCTGATTACACACTAGCAGTACATGCTAAACAGTTGAGAAAATCTTTCATTTCAGTACAAATTTATACAAACAACAAGGAAAATATGTCATATGTTTCCCCACAAACTGTGAAAAATGTGTACTAAAGAAATCTTTATGAAAAAAACATGAAGACAAAAATGTTTATCTGGGGCCTGGAATGACAAAAAGGAACATAAGGTAGCAATTAATGACAGCAGGCACACTGAATGAGAGAGAGAGAGAGAAAGTTGAATAGGTATGAATGAATGAGGTATAGTGCTCTAGCATTAAGACTCTTGGGATGCCTGGGACGTGAATAGGATCTGACATAGGTAGAGATGAGCCAGGGACACTGCAAGGTCTTCAAACAGATTTACTGCCTCGCCACAGGAGACTTTTAACCTGTCAGGTCTCATCCCCTCACCAAGACCAGTCGTGAAGAGGTGTGAGACTGGAAGCAGCATAGCTGGGAACTCCATGTCTAAGCTATGAGGACACAAAGTCTTAAACACTGTTTATCCATTCACTTCACCATTATGAAGATTATGACAATATGAACTGCTTGTCGTACTACAAACAGTACATTAGCATGTGGACTGTAAGATGATATAGTTACACAGATTTGGCAAGGGTTCTTCTATGGCAAGGGGTGGAACCTGACACTTTGTATTTTCTCCCCTCCATATACTTTTTCTAGGCCACCATATACTACACACACTTAGTTAACTCCACCATTATACTACACATGCCTTTATACTGTAGGTACAGGTTGACTGGAACCATGTATGCAAATTTGACACTCTAGGACTGGTACCAATGTGTATATGTGACGCTTGAAGGAGGAGGCACGACGAGCGTCGAACGGTGCACATGAAACGTTTAATAACACCAATAACAGGTGTAAGCTCCGTGCGGAGGGCAAGCACATACAACTGACACTCACGCAGGCACGAAACTTTAGACAAAGACGAGCACATTGTGCGAACACACATTAAATAGGTGATTAACACATACCCTTGTGATCTCGAGACAAGGGACAGGTGCGACTACGAAAACGCTCACAAACAACCCACACCCACGGAACTAGAAATATGGACATAACTGCACGCAGACGACATAACAACACGCCCACAGGGAAGGGTCCGGAGCTGTGACCGTGACAGTATAAGCCATACCCCAGATTTATAATCAAGAAATCATAAGTCCTCTAAAATATTTTTTTTAAGTTCATTATTTTTATAGACACTGGAAACAATCAATATTTGAGTCATATTTCATATGACTTTGTGTGAAAAAAATGTCACATTTAATAAAAAGATTTGAATTCTAATCTACATCTAATTCTAATCCAGTGGTTCCCAAAGTGGGGGGCGCGCCCCCTAGGTGGGGCGCAGAGCTATTGCAGGGGGGGTGCGGAGCTTGGAAGTAAAACACGTGCACATGTGTCAATATTAGGGATGCACCGATTCCGATATTAATGTGACTGATCCATAAAAACAGATCTATTCAGTCTAATTCTACGCTTGTAACGCTTTTCGGAGTTAGTTCAACCTTAAATATCCACTCTGTCCCAGATAGAAGTGAACTTGGACAGTTAACAGGCGAGTGAAACATGAAGCACACAGAGGAGAGGTGAATCACTGACTCGTACTCGCGCTGGTGCTATTCCACTTAGTCCGTTTATTTGCTGGTTGACCAAAATAAACCTGGGCTCCAGCACTACTTGACTGTTCATACATGAACTGGTGAGTTGTCCAAAGCTCATTGAATGCGTTACTTACAGAAATAAAATAAAGATAAAATAAAGAGCAGTGGTCTGAGTCGGGTCTACGGCAGAAAGCTAAAAAAACAACAATATTCCATACGCGCGCTCAACTCGCTCCCTTAAAGAGACAGTACACATATTTCTGGCCGTTACATGCTTTGTGCTCTGCGTGATGTCTGCGCTAGCAAACTAGCCGCATAGGTACTATAGCTGTTTCTCTTTCATCTCCTTATTTATTTTAAATTATATTTAGAATTCTTGAATCAAAGGTTTCTTGCAGTTAATTTTTTTCATGTTTGACCAAAGTTGTGAACCTATTGTTTTTGTCAGTTTCAGGTTCTTTGATATTATTTATTTTACATTCAGTGTTATATTCATAATTGCACTGACTGAACAAATGCAAGTTGTGTTGTTTTTACACGTTTTTATGTGTGTTTAAGTGTGCTATACTGGTGTAGAGTTTTCAATAAACTTGTAATTCAGTATGTCTGTGCTAAAAAAATGCTTTAAGTCAATTCAGCACTGTTTTACTCTATCAGATCGGTATTGGATCGGTATCGGCCGATACTAAGCCTCAGATATCTGAATCGTTATCGGAAGTGAAAAACGTGAATCGGTGCATCCCTAGTCAATGGGGGGGGGGGGGGGGGGGGGCGCAAAAATATTCTCATCTACTAAAGGGGGGCACGACAGAAAAAGTTTGGGAACCACTGTTCTAATCTAATCTAATAAGAGTGGATGTCATGTAATTATCTACACCTAAATGAAGGTAAAACAGAGGTTTTGATTTTAGGAGACGACAATACCACTGTTAATTTACAAGACCTTGGTTGTTTGGCCCTAAGGATAAATCCTTATCCTCGTAATTTGGGGGTTATTTTTGATAGGAAGCTTACTTTCTCAAAGCATATCAAAAGGCTTGTTCAATCCTCATATCTACAATTACGAAATATTTCTAAGATTAGACATATATTACCTTTTAAAGATTTGGAAAGAATTATCCATGTTTTTATTTCATCTCGCCTAGATTATTGTAACGGGCTATTTACATGCTTAAACACAGCTTCAATGGCACAGCTTCAGTTAGTCCAAAACTCGGCTGCTCGTCTACTTACTAGAACTAAAAAAAGGGAGCATATAACTCCTGTTTTAGCATCGCTTCATTGGCTCCCCATTAAGTTTAGAGTTGATTTTAAATTGTTGGTTTTAACCTTCCAAGCACTTAAAGGGGATGCTCCGGAATATCTTACCGATTTGCTGGTCCCTTACTCTAATAGTAGAACGCTAAGGTCCTCCGGCCAGGGGCTCTTAGTAGTGCCTAGAACAAAGCGAAAAAGGAAGGGGGATTGTGCGTTTGCCGTTCGAGCTCCCCTGTTGTGGAATAATTTGCCCTTGGAGATAAGGCTTGCCGAGTCCCTTAGCCTTTTCAAAAAAAGGCTAAAAACACATCTGTACACTCTAGCTTTTGAAGGGGTTTGCTAACTAAAATCGTTCTGATCGCTGTTTGTATGTGCTTATGATTTTAATTATTGTATTGTACTCAAATTGTGGGTTTGAGTTTGTAAGCCATCTTTTTATTTTTTGAAATCGATTGGAATTTATTTAATTATTATTGTATTTTATTACTACTTCTGTGAAGCACTTTGTAGGTTGACTTGAAAAGGTGCTATATAAATAAAATTTTACTTACTTACTAATCTACAACAAAAGGAATCCACCAACAGTGTATTTGTCATGGTACGGCGGGCCCCCTACTGGTCACACCCGTTTACAGCGGCAGCTGTCCTGTAGTTGTTGCGTTGTGTTCGTCCCTCAGGTGGGCGGAGCCCGTGATCCGTCTCACCTGAGGGTCATTTGTTTGCCTATATATGTCTTGTCTTTGTACCAGTTGACTCCTGGTTATTATATCCTTAATTTGGATCAAGTCATGGGTTTTTGGTTTGCGCACTTTTCTATTAAACCATACATTTTCCCTGAGACTTGGCGTGATCGCTTCCTTTTTATTTCGCTCTGCCCGTCACAGTATTTACAAGACGGTAAAATCATGTGTTCTTGTTTGTGGCCATTTCAAAGTCTCATCTGAAACACGTCTTCCCACCTTTGGAGTCTTTTGTTCAAGGCACAAACGGTAAAGCGCAGCTATTCCAAAGGCTTGGTTGTGCCACCCTATTTATAGGAAAAAAGTAATGTAATTTCCTTGCATAGGTTAAACGCCAGCAAGTCTGTCGTATAGAAGCTCCTTCAGCTCAAGTGAGATCATGCAGTCTGTCAAAGAATGTGGTCAATATTTCATCTGCAGCATCGGATACAGCGTGACATGCAGTGAACGTATAAAGCCGCTGAAAACTTAAGACTGCTGTAATCGCACAGTGCATAGCCAAGTTCTTTTAAGGCTAAGATATACTTGCTGTTAACTACGCGTTCGTGTACGCATCATGGCTGCTTCGCGTATCCTGCGTTGGTTTGACGCATAGGTCTTGCACGTCCTCCAATAGTTAACGCGACGCGTACGCGAACGTTGTCTACGCGAACGCATGGGCAAACAGCAAGTATGTTTCCAGCTTTAGGCTGCGGTTTCTGTTAAGGGATTTTGTATCAGTCAAAGAGTGAATCTGGATTCCATCCGGGAAGTGGGCAGAGAGCGGGTGTCTAGTGTTTGTGCGCCAATGCAGAAAGAGAGAGAGAGAGCGTGATGATAAGAGGTGATGAGGGTTTTTAACATCTCTGATGCATGTTCAGCATAAGTGATGAAGTAATAACTGTAAGGCATCGCGAGGGGCTTTCGGGCATCTGCTTTGTGAGAAACATTAAGCATTCCCGTAATTTCCACAGCCTTTGAACACGCGTGGGTACAATGTTCCTGTTAAAATGTAAATATTTAATTTGTGTATCATATCTCTACCTTTTGCATCTTGTGGTTCCTCTGCGTCTAACCTCTGCTTTAATATGCATAGGAATCCATTCACCACGGCTTGCTTTGTATGCTGTCACAGAAGAGAAATGAGCTTGTAAACTTAGAATAGCGAAACAAATTAATGAATGTTTTGTTTATTTGTTTGTTTTTAAGTTCCTTTAATGATATTTAGTAGACACAGTATAGCAGTACATCTCAGTATGGCAGTATCTTACAGCAGAGAGAATTCCCCCTCATCCACAACTGGCTCCACATCCAAACCCACCCCTGCAAGCTTCTGCCAAGATATATTTGGAGACTTTTGATGAGCACATTCTCAGGCTTGTGGGTAAAACATTTTTAAGCATGCGTAGAGAGAACCTAAAAGAAGCATTGGGGTCGGAGTTGGGGGGTGGGACCTAGATGATAAATGGATGTGCTTGTGCTTGTAAATGGAGCATACACTGAACGCATGCAATGATTATTGTGGACTCAATCACATGAACTTACCAGAAAGAAATTACACATATATTTCTAAGAAAAGGGTATATTCAAGCTGTTAAAGCAAAGCTTATTTGCAAGTTGAACAAATGCCTATTACGAACTGTTGCAACAGGCATTTGCAGCAAGCAGTAGTGCAGTATGCCTGTTATGAACCTAACTGAAGTGCAATGGGTTCACACAAAGCAAAATTACAAATCAGAGGCCAGACCTCTCATCATATGAATGACAGGAGTAGCACCACAGTGAACTGACCTGAGGTTTAAACCTTAATAGATGATAGATGAAGTGGGGTTGGCCTCCTGTAAGCCAGGCTTCCCACATAACCCAGAGTTATTGTATCGCTGTTTGTGTCTTTTCACCCTCGCAGGATTACACAGCTTGAATTTACCCTTAATTGAATATTGATTTGTTTGTTTCACTTATTTTGGATTTGATTAAATATTTGGCTCAGACATTGCTCATAAATGTCAGAATTTTAAAATTCCAGATCGGAAGGATCTTAAGTGAAAATACGTGGACAAAATAAAACCCATCATCAGTGCACTCTGAACTGTCACGTCCAGCACCTCTCTCCTCCCTGGTCCCGCCTAGTTTTTCCCGTTCCCTTGGTTTCCCCTCTGTCTGCTGCGCCCCTGTCCTCAATGTTCCCAACTGCGTCTCGTTTCACCTCCATGTTTCTGTGTATTTAAACCCCTCCGTTCTACCCCTTGTTGTCGGTCATTGTACATGAGTCTCCCTTTGCCTACATGCTCTTTTGTGGTTTCTGTTTATAGATGATTCCTGATGTATGTTCCTGGTTTCTTTCTCTATGCTTCTCTTAGTTATGTTTTCATTCCGTTGCCCTTACGCTCCGCTTCACGTTGTCTGTCTTGTTTGTCGATTGTATTTAGGTTCCATGTCGGCTATGTTGTACTCCGGTTGTGTTTCTCGATAGTTTAGTTTGCTTAGCTTTTGATGTTTTACCTTGTGGTGTTCTGTTGTAGTTTTCCCTTGTTATGTTTAGTGGTAGTCAGGATCAGTATTCATCCGCCGTCAGGTTTTGTTACTTTCTCTCTCTCTTCCTTTAGTTACCGCTCCCATCGTTGTTTAATGATTCTCCCTTTCGTTTCTTTGTCGGACATTGCTTTGTTATGATGCTGTACCCACATTCCCTATTTAGTTGTCTCGTATTCTTGTTTATCAGTAGTAACTTTTCTGTATTCAGTGTAGTCCCTATTTGCCTTCTGTGTTGTAGTGTTGTGTTTTCTTTTTATTAAATATTAATCTACTTGCGTTTGTGTCACTCCTGCCTTCGACAAGCGTTACATGAACATTTCTCTACAGCAGGTTTAAAAAGTTTTTGTTTGAAGACCAAATGAATCTTATCCTCAGTGTTCAGTTTTCTGTTTGATTGTCTGATTTGTTGAACACCGATCTCTTCCCTTGCTTGTGGTTTGAACAAAGTGCCGAGACGGCCTTGAACTTGAGTGACTTTGAAAGAGAGGCTGTGTCATGTCTGTGTGTGAGCTCAAATTGACATAACTCCTTGGGCAGACCCAGGTGTTACAAGCTGCTGTTTAAATTGGAACTCTTGTAGCATCATATACGCAAATGAAACATGTAAAGTCATACCTTTCTGGAACATGGTTCTTAAAACACTTCAGTCTGTGACATCCAGGCACAGCGAACAAAACTCCTTGCTTTTCTTCCAAACGTCACAAATTTATTAATACACAAATAGCGCCGATAGCGCATGTAGAACATAAATGACGTGTTCACACACATAGACTCAGATAACGAGTGATGACAAGACGAGCCACAGGTGAGACGAATCAGCACAAGACACAACCATAGACGACGTAAACACACGCCCAAAAGGGAGGGGCCGGGGTCCTCAACTTGACACAGTCTACAGCCTGTTTAACATGATTGTAGCACTGTTGGAATAATTCCCTGAAGACACCTTATTGACCAGGGTCTGTGGGGAGTATGAAATCAGTATGAAAATGTGAGGTGTATATGGATAAGGTAATATAACAAGGTAGATTTTTAAAAAATATTTAGACTTGGGACATTCCATATATGTAATTAACATATCAGTTTTTTTTTTTTTCCTGGTTTAGAGCTGAGCGGGATTACAATATTTGATGACTGTGAGACGTTACTGTCACGGTGCTCCTTGCGCCCAGATAGAGGGACACACCCACTCACACACATACACACACACACACACACACACATACACACACACAAATTGCTCGGATTCCATTCCCAATCACCTGAGTATTAACCATTAATCACTGGCATCTGTTCCTTGTTTCGATTCCCCTATATCTAGCCCATGGGTGCCATCTCCAGTGTAGCGCTCTGTTCTCGTCTAAGAATGCCCCGACCTTGTCCGAGTCATCGTCTGCTGAGATCATGCCTTGAGTGATTAGTGCCAGCACCTTTTAGCTTTTGTATGCTAGATGCTATGATTTGTGTTAGTGTTTGCTTTATGGTGAATAAAGAAACTCCGCCACTACACTGGCAACTCGTTCCCCACCCGTCACCATCACAGTTCCAAGATCAGCATTAGTAAGCACTGTGGGAGGTACACAATTAGCTGATGGAACCAAAGGTGCAAGATAATAAGTGAGGGAAAAGAAAAGAAGAAAAAAAAATAACTCATGCTGCTCCCAGCTAATGATTACAGTGGTAGGTAACAACTGAGATTTTGCTTTGTAAAAGTTTTGTGAGTTGAAACAGCATAAATTGTTTCAGCAGGGAAAATAGTCGAAATCAATTATTTTCATAGCTGGAAGCTCAGTCACAGGTGGTCAGTGGAGAACGCATCATAACGCAACGCTGCTGCAAAACCCTCTGTCATTTCCCATTTTCTCCTTGTGACTGAGAGACTGTTGTTTCATAATATTGGCCCTATAGGTTGGTAATATTATATTTATTATATTGCACCCCCTTGTTTAATAAATTATGCTTAAAGACAATATTATAACAATATTATCATGGAAATCCACACATAGGAACCATAGTTGTATAGTTGGAAATTGCCCTGTTAATCAAAATGAGCTTAGCAGAAACAGCAGGTACAATAGCACTGTAGATAGCGAATGTTTCATCATTATAACAAGACAAAGTCAAATTCTATTTAAAAATGATCCCTTAGTAGTTTTGAGAGTTCACATTAGCATGTAATATGGTACATGTATTTCCTCTTATAAATAGAAGGTGGATTTTTAGAATCATTTATTAAATAATGATGAGGTTATAGGTGTTACGGAACAGCCCCGGACCCTTCTCTGTGGGCGTGTCACTATGTCGTCTGCGTGCAGTTATGTCCATGTTAGTAGTTCCGTGGGTGTGGGTGGTTTGTGAGCGTGTTCGTTTGTTACACCTGTGCCTTGTCTCGAGGTCACGTGGGTCTGTGTAATTCACCTATTTAATGTGCGTTCGCGCGGTGTCGTGTGCTCGTCTTTGTCTAAAGTTTCGTGTCTGCGCGAGTGTTGTGTTTAATTAAATGTTCAATGTTCACCGCAAGACGCTAGTCGTGTCTACTCCTTCCTCCAGCACCACAGCATCACAGAAAGACGAGCCTACAAAAACAACGTATGCCAGGATACGCTACCCGGGCACCGAAGGGGAAGAGAAAGAGCCGGCGTCGTCACGGCTCTTCCCCAGTCCGGCGTCAAGAAGTCCCCGTCACCGAGCAGCAGATGAAGCAGGACCCCGTCTGCGCTTACCTGCTCTGCGCCGCTCGCGAGACGGAGGATGCAGAGAGGGCGGACTACTTCCGCCGCTCCGCGATTCGCGTTTGGGAGGAGAGACACCCCCACGCGTCCCTGGAGCTGCCACCCATGGCTGTGGGCAGCAGTGCAACGGAGGAAGACAGCGCTCAGCTCCTGGTCCTCTCCGAGGAGGAGGAGACCCGTGAGCCTCTAGTGGTGAGCGTAGGCGCCCTTGCCCTCACTCCTGAAGAGGAGTTCGGGAGTGAGAAATCCGGAGAGGAGGAGAGTCCCCCCCCATCCGTGTTTTCCGACGAGGAGAGTGAGGGCGAGGCCAGCTGCCCTTCCCCCACGTCAGCGGCTCCCCAGGCGTCGGACGAGGAGCAAGAGACCTGCCTCACTCCACCGGGCTGCCCCGACACCAACGAGCGCCCCGAGAAGGCAGAGGACATCAGCCCTCCCCCATCTGTATACTCCAAGTCTACGGTCTACTATGGAGAAGGGGAGACCGTCAGTCCCCCTCCGTCCCTGTACTCCGAGACAACGGTGTACTACGGAGAGGGAGGGAGCGCCAGCCTACTTCCGTCCGTTTGTTCGACCCCTTCCGGGTTCGACAGCAGGAGCGAGGGAGAGGATAGTGCCTCGGTGGGTTCGGCGGACACCGTGCGAGGAGAGAAAGGGTGTCCGCTAGGCAGAGAAGCCTCTCGGGCTTCGTCGGGGAAGAGCAGCATGAGCTGGTCGCGCTGCCCAGTCTCAGACGACGAGGAGGAGGAGCCCATGTCCCTGGATCGGTGTGCCTCGGAGGGCGAGGAGGAGCCCATGGACACATCGAGGGACAAAGCGCTGGTGACCCCGGTAGCACGGAAGGGATCTGGCGCGGTCGGTGGTTCAAGGTGGGGTGTTCCCCAAGCCTTGGCTCTCCTCTTGGGCGCCACTGGAGCCGGGACTCGGCGCCGGCGAACTGCAGTGGCTTCTCCTGAGGCGCGCGGCGCCGAGTCCCGGCTCCAGTGGCGCCCAAGAGGAGAGCCAAGGCTCCGCAGGGAAGGCTCTCGGGCGCAAGGACCAAGGGCGCACCGGGAGGAGTTGCGCACGCCGGAGGCGCGGCGCCAAAGACCGAAGGGACTCCGCCGCCTGTTTCGCCTTCCGCGCCCGCTCAGCCTGCTTTCCCTGGAGGGAGAGCGTCACCACTAGCGCTTGGGCAGGCGGTTCAACCTTTGTCATGGCTGCCTGTCCCTGTTTGTTTGTCAGCCCCCGTATTTCTCCCGAACCCCGTTCCCTTTTGTGCCCTTTATGTTCAGTGTTCCTGTGTGCGTGGTTGTGCTTGTGCCTTTGTTTAACGTGTTTTCCCCTGTCTTCCCAGGGAGGGTGTGCTAGAGCGGTTCGCGGCGGTTCCCGCCGTCGGGGGTGACGGCTCTCGGAGGCTCGTGATCCCGGCGGCTCCGGACCTGCCCGTCGGTGTTGGTTCGGGGCTTTCCAGCTGCGCGGGACGCTCCGGGAGTAGCGAGCCCCTGGCGGGGGGTTCTGTTACGGAACAGCCCCGGACCCTTCCCTGTGGGCGTGTCACTATGTCGTCTGCGTGCAGTTATGTCCATGTTAGTAGTTCCGTGGGTGTGGGTGGTTTGTGAGCGTGTTCGTTTGTTACACCTGTGCCTTGTCTCGAGGTCACGTGGGTCTGTGTAATTCACCTATTTAATGTGCGTTCGCACGGTGTCGTGTGCTCGTCTTTGTCTAAAGTTTCGTGTCTGCGCGAGTGTTGTGTTTAAGCTGCTCGCGCTCCATTCGGAGCTTCACGTATTTGAGTGTAATTTAATGTTCAATGTTCACCGCAAGACGCTAGTCGTGTCTACTCCTTCCTCCAGCACCACAGCATCACAATAGGGTAAAATATGGTATATATATTTATTTTTGTAAGAACAATACTAATTATAAAATAGAAGAATTGTATTTTAGAAATGATCACAATAATTTCTAAATGAATTCTATGCATTGTACTGCTGGGCCATAAAACAATCTCGATTTGTTTTGTGATAATTTTTTCCTCGATGATGATAAGCTTGGGCAATAGAATTCAATAAACATTGGTTTCCATTTTCTGCCTTAAGTAGCGCTGCCAATGGAAGCAATCTAATGATGTAGCGCACTATCAGGCTGCACGCTGAATTGCAAACTCTTTTTGTTTATAGATAGTGCTGCACCGTTTGCTATGATGGATAAATAAAGATTACCCCTTATTCATGCTTAGAAACAACGGAAATCACTAATATCATCTGTAGCATCTTTATTTGTGTGCAAACGAGAGGAGTCGGATTCTGCTGAGGAGTCAGAATTCGGAACAGCGCTGTTCACCATAATGAAATACTGTATGCAAGGGAATTTATTCATTGTCCGTGACGCTCAATCAGAGCACTCTGACATTTTGTTCATTCCCTTATCGGTATGTCTGCCTCTTAAAAACTTTTCTTTCTCTTCTTATTAAACTTTGGAACTCTTTCCTGACACCTATGTGCTGTGAATCTGTTAACACACAGACTGAACAAATTTATAATGCTGTTTATGAACCCTGGTGATCTATATCAAAACCTTTACACTGTATAACAACTCTTGTGAATAATTATCTGCATGTTTTTATCCAGAAACAAGAGTTGTGTTATAGTTGTTTTCACTTCTCACTTAAACTATAAAGGAAAATTATTTTATTTCTATCGTGATATATATTGATATTGACTGATATGAAAAATATTGCGATACGATTTTTTCCCCATATCACCCAGCCCTAATGCATTGTATAATAAAGGTGGTATTCCAAGTCTTCATAGTCATAGTCTGTAGGTTCACAGAGGCCCTTCCATCTCCCCCTACTCATTACAGTCTTGCATGCCAGTGCGCTGAAGTGTGTCTTCCTGTGCTGAAGTGAGTCAGCTGAGCAGCATGTACACCAAGCATAATCAGTTGACCGGCAGTTTGGGCGTCGTGTACTGTTGGGAATCACAGCCCTCCTTTCCCACCGGGCCTCGACCCCACATGGCCGACATGGAAAGGAAAGGAAGCTCGACACTAGTCACTAAGATGATGTCAGTGTGACTGACAAATGTGCAAATGTGGAGAGATGGGATTTGAAAACAAGCAAGAAGATGAAACCAGCCTGCAATAATGATGTTATTAGACATATGATTCCAAGAATCATGTCAATGTGTCTTGCTCAACCATCTCTGACAAATAATTATAAAGTATAAAAATGACAGATATAACGGCGAGGGTAAGGCAGGATGTCAGGACAAGAGCATCTTGCTTTTAGAAGTGTTTATTCACAAGCAACATGGGACTTCTGAAGAGACATCGATGAACAAAGAACACGACAGACGCACATCTACATATGCAGGCGGTAACTACATCCATGTGTAACATTCAACACCAACAAGATGAGGGACAGGTGACATGAGTAACACTAATAACAAATGCACACACCTGGACACAGGCACAGACTCTCCTGGGGGAAGAGTCAGGGGCCCAGGACATATGCATTTAATACTTGCATTGTTGTGGCTTTTTTTATCTAACTATAAATATTAGAAGTTAATTTTAAATGAATGTGTGTTCAACAAAAATGAAAAAATGCTATATGCTTCAGTAATTAAAAAAAGGAATTGGTGGTTTCAACACGTTTTTGATTCTGTCGACTCACACTGTATCTGCACCAAAGGACATCCAGCTCAGCTGCGATCCCAAGTTCAAGATTGTCATGCCTTTTATTTGTGTTTGAGTATAAAAATGACCAGTTTCTGATCTGTGACATTTTTATAAAGTATTTTTAAACTTGCATTATTTCTCCCAATTGCTCTGAAGTTCAAAGTCAATATTTTATTTTTGTTGCTTTGTTGTCATGTGATTTTTAGGAGCAACTGGACGACAAGGACAGAAAACTGGAAATGTTTATCTCTTAGTAAGAGAGCCTAAAAAGGACATTTAGTATACTGATTATATAGTCACAAAAAAATAAAATAAAATATATATTATGGGGAGATAATATATTGTCTAGTGTAAAGGCAGCGTAAATGAAATGCTCAAAATCATTTTGTGCAATGTTGTGTGTGCATGTTATTCTGTCCTGTTAAAAGAAAGCTTTCCCTAATTTTTTAAAAGCAGGCATCTTACTTACAGACAAGAAGTCTCAGTGTGGCAAATGAAAGGTAATGAAAGACAAGGCTGAAGTTCTCTTGAGCTGAGGGCTGGAGAGAAGCACACATCTGAAGCATTATCCAAATGTAGGCCAGATGTACCATCCATTTACTGATTAACCAAGATGACATTGTTAAATGACATGGAAGAGGTGCAGCAGAGTTTGAGTGCTGTGATCTGTGATGTTCTAAAGCATAAACAGCAAGAGTATTTGTTGCTTTGTCTTATGGCGCAGGTTGTTCCTTATATTGGAATCTCACACTGTTTACATACAGAGAGAATATGCTTGACAAGTAATTCCTGGTGGGTTGCACAAATATATTAGTCTCTGTCTGTATCAAGACAAAAACACAAAAGAATGAATGGAAAAAAAGTAAATGAGTAAGTGCACTGTTGGGTTAAACCTCATGGGTGACTACAGTATCTGGTGTGTGCTTATGCAGTTCTCTCTTTGTCTTAAGATGGTAGTATAAACATATTTCTCTTCCTTGTTAACCACTAATTATGTGTGAATAAGATTGCAGTTTATCACATTTATGCGTTGGATACTGTGTCTCATTATTACTCCTCTTTAGAGACAAACTAAACACAGAGGCACAAATTGGAAGAAGGATTAGAATTTTTACAAAATCATATTAATAGGTAAAATCAGACAATGCTTACTCAGACTGTTGCATTATGACACTGAAGACCTCTGATAGAAAAAAACAGTAGAACTAGCTGAAATTCATGGCCCCCTGATTCCCAAGGGCAAAGGCGTGGATTATCCATAGGGATTGCAGATGACACTCAACTTTACATATCAGCCAAACCTGATGACAAACTCAGTTTAAGAAAAATTGAGGCCTGTGTAAAAGATATTAAATGCTGGATGTCTCTAAACTTCCTCCAACTTAATGAGGACAAAACAGAAGTTCTTCTTCTGGGCCCTAAGGCCTCAAAACAGAAAATTCCAGATCTAATGCTTAATCTCGCAGGCTACCCCATTACACCTGGCACAGTAGCCAAAAACCTAGGCGTCATACTCGACTCTGACCTATCATTTGATAAATACATAGATAATACTACTAGGATAGCTTTTCTACATCTCCGTAACATTGCTAAATTAAGAAATGCATTATCACAGGATGATGCGGAAAAATTGGTGCACGCCTTTGTTAGCTCTAGATTAGACTACTGCAATGCACTACTGTCAGGATGTTCAAATAGGAATCTAAATAAACTTCAAATAGTTCAAAATGCCGCAGCCAGGGTTCTGACCAGAACTAGAAAATTTCAGCATATCAGTCCAGTCCTATCAGCCCTGCATTGGCTCCCAGTTAAATTCCGTATTGACTTTAAAATTCTTTTATTAACTTATAAAGCATTGCACGGGCTTGCTCCTGAGTACCTTCAGGAACTTATTTCCTATTACGAACCCCCACGCCCACTAAGATCACAGGGTGCTGGTCTTTTATTAGTTCCAAAAATTTATAAGGTAACAGCAGGGGGAAGAGCCTTTTCTTGTAAGGCCCCCCAGCTTTGGAATAATCTTCCTAAATGCGTCCGGGACTCCGACACAGTCACAATCTTTAAGTCTAGGTTGAAAACCCACTTATTTAGTTTAGCGTTTGATAATTAATATCCCCCTTAGATTAATATCCCCCTAAAAGTACAGATCCAGGGGTTCATAGACAAAGGGTTTTATGGTAGACTGGGGCGCTGGTGCTGTCGTCCTGTCACTGCTCGTGGTCACTCAAGTTTGTTGACAGTGCAGTGGACGGATGCCATTGTCTCAGAATACCCCCAAGCCTATGTTACCTTCTGGTTCTGCCTTTTTAGCTAGGCTGTAATAATTTAACTAAATGCCGGAGTTGCTGCCACACTCCCGAAATGTTTATAATTTTACCTGTCCTGTATATGTCCTCATACAGAGCTAATTTTCCCTGTTTCATTTCTCCACATGGCTGCCCGCCTGTTTGAGGAATAATGAGATGAGGAGACCAGCGATCCATCCTGAGCCAGCCACCTCCTGCCTAACCGGATGCATACATCATGATGGACATTATTACATATTTTTCATTTTCTTTCTCTTCTTTCTGTCTAAATTGTTGTTGTTGTTGTCATGGTGACCGGTGTCGGCCAGAGGAGGATGGGTTCCCCCCCTGAGTCTTGGTTCCTCTCAAGGTTTCTTCCTCATGCAAAAAACTAGGGAGTTTTTCCTTGCCACTGTCGCCCTTGGCTTGCTCACTGGGGGCTAGGACTCGGCACTTGTAAAGCTGCTTTGTGACAACAACTGTTGTAAAAAGCGCTATATAAATAAAATTTGATTGATTGATTGATGGATTCACAATCATAGGTTTTATGACACAGTTGGTGAGACACACATTACACACACCCCTTCTTTGGTTTTTTATTTTTAAAGCTTTTGCTTCTAAGACTTGGTATTCTCCATGTGTTCATTTATGTTCTGTTGTGTTATACAGGGGTAGCGTAAGACCAGCGTAAGCTTATTGCTGGTGCTATAAGGTCATTTGACTTTTCAGAAAGGTTCTCTAAAATGTAGGGATTCCCATTAATGTGTTGGTCGCACTCACCACCATTTAAATTCTACTGCAACACCCCAACACATAAATAAACACGCATGCACATATGCAATAACTGCTCCGCAAAGCGAGATATTCGGCTCATGGTATAAAAATGTAAGGTTCACAAGCCAGCCTACATAAACACTGAACATAATGTGATAAAGTGTGGAGGTTTATGAAATATAAATAAATAAATTGGTTAAAGCTGTTACAAAAAAATCTGTTCAAACTAGGAGAATGTAAATGTTACGATTAGCCCCTCCTCCACCTGTCAGTCATGTATGTTTTGTTTTGTTAGCCATGTGCGTTTCCTAGTCCCTCCTGGTATTTTGTAACCCAGCCCTTTCCTTAGTGATTTCATGTGTTGCTCATTGGTGTATGTAATTGCCATAGTGTTAGCTTATTCTGCCCCATGTACGTTCGTGTTTCGGTTTCTCCTGTATTAGTTTGTCTTTGTGTTCTATATACAAGTTTTTCCCTATGTGTCAGTTATATTTCTTGTTCGGACTCCGTCTCTGATTTAACCAATGCCTTTTTGTATGACGCAGAGTTTGGAATACCCTTTATTAAATCTCATTCTCCTCAGCATTTGTGTCTGCCTTCTTGCTCCACGACGTGCACAGCGTTCCAGTAAAAGTGAATGGCTGCTGTACCCACTGGTTGAATCAAATAAATTGTATTTATGTATTAAAATTCTAAAAAAACCACAGAAATGTTTTGGGGTGCTATGACTAGCTTAACGGTCTCTACAGCCATGACCACCTTCCTACCATGGTGTCTCATTCATTTTTCCTTGAATGTCCTACATATCAGATACTCCGCAGTTGGCTCTAGATGCCCACTATGATCAAGTATGGAATCAATCAACTTATTATCACCATGACAGCTAAATATGACACATGACTCATATCTCATATATTGGCAGAGTCATATGTCCATTTAAAACTATCCTTTACACAGAGATGAAAAGCACTCAAACTTTTTCCCCCATGAGTTTGCTAGATGGGGCACTTGTCTGGAATAGTAGTATTAAGACCTCAAAGAAATGTTAATTAAAGCAGCCACTTGTGGCAACGGTAATGATAAATTTGGAAGGTTGCACCTCCAAGGAAAATTACTATCCTTACACCTATGACAAATGTGAGGGATCAAGTGACCACTGCTGAAATAACGAAGAGAGTCCATAATGCATAATGCATACATAATAGAGGTTATTGTCTGTGTCATACACTTCAAAGTTTGAACATATCTACACAGAATATAATTTACAGAGAACACAGATTACAGAGAATACAGATTACAGTTTGTTGTCTGTGTTGATACATCCTGCAGGTTTACATTCAGTGTAAAGTTTAGAAAACCAACCTATGGAGCATGAGGGGCCATGATGAAAGACCCAGGTGAGTTAATGAATGCCATGATATTATTCATGCCTGGACAACAGATACAAGTATTCCAATGTTACATGATAACTGCTAACTACTGATACCATGGTGGTCTAATAGTATTTTGTCTGTGTGGTGCCAATGAAGATAGGACAGAATCAGATGCTTCCTTTATTTATGTATTAATTTAACATGCTGTGAGTAGTATGTATATACTGTAATGGTGAGACATAGGAGGGAGAAAACAAACACCTACTAGAGAGGCGTTTCGTTTTGTTTCAGCGTAGGTTTCATTTCAGCTTTGGGGCCGTACTGCTAACACCACCCTACCTCACACATTATATGTTAGTGTGAGCAGGAATTATTGGTCCCCCCACAAAACTACGCCTATGAGAACAACGATTATTGTGGGTAAACCCATAATCATAAATCCATGAAGATTAAGAAGCAAGAGTGATCAGAGAGTAAGACAAGGGTACAAGTGAATAGAAACACTTCAAAAGGTATGATACTGACATTTATCATATGTAAATATGGAGACGGAAAACCACAATGTCACGTTGAGGACCCCGGCCCCTCCCTTTTGGGCGTGTGTCAACGTTGTCCACGTGCTTTGTCTGCGTCAGTGGAATTCCGTGGTGAAGGCTATGTCGTGTGAATAATGTGTCTCACCTGTGAATCGTCTCGTAATCACGTGGGGCTAATGTGGTTTGTCTATTTAATGTGCGCTCGCGCAGTGTCCTGTGCTCGTCGTTGTCTAAGTCTGCACGTATCTGTGTTTATTAAATGTTGCACGTGCGCTAGGAGCGCGATCTACGTCATTATATTAAAGTGACGTCTGCTGCAAAGAGGATTCTGTGTCTCATCCTTACCGCCGCACCCATCGTCACAGAACGACGAGCCGCGAAGAGACACCAACATGCCAGGCTACGCCACCCGGCATAAGAAGGCGGATCGCCCCAGCAAGCGGCACCACCGCTCTTCTTCCTCTCCCCCGCGCCGCAAAGCCCCGCCGACTCGGGCACAGCTCATGCAGGACCCCGAGTGCGCGTACCTGCTGTGCGCGGCTCGGGAGACCTCCATACCCGAGCTGGCGGAGGAGTACCGCCGGACAGCGGCGCGGGTGTGGGAGGAGAGGCACCCAGCTCCTTCCCGGGAAGGATCACCCATACAGGTGAGTAACCCCGAGTTCCACGAGGCGTCGCCACCAGAGGGCGTGCTCGTAGAGAATGAGAACCCGCCGACGCTGGCGCAACTAGAAGAAGACCCTGTGTGCGCCTTCCAGCTGGCCTCAGCCCGGCGGCTAGAGGAGAGGGAACCCGAGCTGGCAGAGTCCCTCCGCCAGGGCGCGGTACGGATTTGGAAGGAGCGACACTCCCCTCCATCCCGCGTCCTCTCGCCTCTGAGGGTGGGCTCCTGCGTCTTCGGTGCTACCGAGTCCACCCCAGAGAGCGAGTTTGGGGAGGTGGACTCCGAGGAGGAGGAGCAAGAGGACACGGAAGAGGCCTACCCTCCCTCTCTGTATGGAGGAGGAGGAAGAGGAATACCCTCCGTCGGAGGACTCCACCTCCACCGTGGACTACGGTGGAGGGAAGGAGGAAGAGGCATACCCTCCGGAGGACTCCGCCTCCACCGTGGACTACGGTAGGGAGGAGGCGGAGTCGGAGGAGGAATCGGAGGAAGAGGATTACCTCCCTCCGCCCGTGTGCTCCTCTCGCACCGCAGAGAGGGGTGAGGAAGACGAGGGCTCCTATACTACGGAAGAAGAAGAGAGCCCTCCCCCCTCAGAGAGGTCTGCGGAGACCGTGAGAGGGAAGCGGACGCCCTCTTCCGCTCGCTCCAGCGACAGTGCTATGGACTGCTCCCGGGGTGGCAGCCCGGAGCAGTCCATGGAGTGGAGCCGGGGAGAAGAGGAGGAGGAGGAAATGGAGACCGAAGGGGACCACCCACACGGCCCACTCGGCCAGTACGCTAGCCGCGATGCACCGGGCACGTCTGCCCGCCGCGCTGCACCGGGCACGTCCTCCAGCCGCGCTGCACCTGGCGGAGAGTCCGCGGCGAAGGCAGGAGGGGGACTGCCCAACGCAGCACCAGCAGCTCCAGACCTCTCTCCCCTGCTTGCTCTCCTCCTGGCGCGAAGCCTGGTGCCTGTTATGTGTTTGTCTGTGCCAGTGTTCGTCAGTCTTCCCGTATGTGTGCCGAATCCCCTATTCCCGTTTGTTCCTTTGTGTGTGAATGTACCGGTGTGTGTATTCGTGTCTGTTCCGTTGAGTGTGTCTAACGTCTTCTCCCCTGTATTCCCAGGGAGGTGGTTCTAGGCGGTTCGTGACGGACGCTTTGCCGAGGGCAGTCACCTCCCAGATGCAGGACTGAGCGCGTCGGATCCGCCCTTCGTTGTGAGTTCGGGGCACTCGGTCCTGTTGGCACCCCGGGACGGGTAGTGCCCTTGGAGGGGACGTCTGTCACGTTGAGGACCCCGGCCCCTCCCTTTTGGGCGTGTGTCAACGTTGTCCACGTGCTTTGTCTGCGTCAGTGGAATTCCGTGGTGAAGGCTATGTCGTGTGAATAATGTGTCTCACCTGTGAATCGTCTCGTAATCATGTGGGGCTAATGTGGTTTGTCTATTTAATGTGCGCTTGCGCAGTGTCCTGTGCTCGTCGTTGTCTAAGTCTGCACGTATCTGTGTTTATTAAATGTTGCATGTGCGCTAGGAGCGCGATCTACGTCATTATATTAAAGTGACGTCTGCTGCAAAGAGGATTCTGTGTCTCATCCTTACTGCCGCACCCATCGTCACACACAAACTCTAAAGGCTGAGTTTAAACACAGTTACATTAATCAATGACTAGCACTATGGAAGTTATTCTGTGTCAATATTAAAATTAAAATGTAATACTGAAAATGGCAATGTAATCCTAAATTTGCATTTACATGTTCCACTCTTACAAGCAACTTAGAGCTCAAAATTCAAATTCAAATGCAATGTGGTATTCTAATTTCATTTACACATACATGTTGCTGCTTTATTTGTGCCTTTATTTAAATCAAAATGTATTTCCTTATTTGAATGTTTCACGTGATCATGCAAAGGTTGTATCAAAATTATAATTAAAATGTTATTCACTTAACATTCAATTGCATTCCGTGATAATGCGTATGAAATTTAATTTTCAACCTCACCACTAGGGCTGCATGATATATCTGTAACGCAGCATGGGCTGCGGAGTGAGGGGACGGACACAAATGCTAAGAAGAGCGAGATTTATTACAGGGCATACCATCATCATCGTCTGATAACCAGTCCGGGTTCATAACAGGAGGGCAGTCCGAAAAACAGGCATAAATGGGCATATTGAACATGAGGAAACACAACCAGGTAGGGAGACACAGAGAACAAGAAATAAACGGGCGGAACACAGAAACACAAAAGCACGGGATCAGGTTCACGAACCAACAGCATGAACAAACATCCAAAACAACTGACGAGGGACAAGGGACACTCAGGGACTATATATACACAGAACACCAAACAGGGAACAGGTGAGGGCAATGACACGGGGGAGTGGTAACAAATGAGGAATCACGGAGACAAACGAGCAGGGCGGGATAAACAGGCAAGGAGCACAGACAAGAGGGAACCCGGAGTGAAAGCTAAGGGAGGGGGCGAGGCCATATGTGACATTACCCCCCCTCAAGGCGTGTCCGGGGCACGCAAGGGCAGACGGGACAGGAACCAGACTAGGACAGGACAGGGAACCACGGGGCAGGACGAGAGACAGCGGACACAGGGCAGGACACTACAGGACAGACCGGAGGGACAGGACGAGGGACCTGGGGTATGGCAGGGACCGGAGATAGGGAGACTGGCCAAGAGCTGGGCAAGGATTGGGCCGGACAGGGGACACAAGGAGACCGGACAGGGTTGGGGCGAGGTACAGGAGCAGGACAGGACGGGACGGGACAGGACTGGGAACAGACACGGGAGTGGGGCCAGGGGACAGGGCAGAGGTAAACACAGAGGCAAAGACACTATCGACAACGGTGACAGGCACAAAATGGGTAATGACTTGGGGAACAGACACGGGGACGGGGACAGGGACCTGGAGGAACCGACCAGATACAGACACAGGGATGGGCACAAGGACACGAACAGGCACACACACAGGAACCAGGACCAACACAAAACCAGGGATGGAACACGGGAGCAAGGGGAACATGGGCGACGAGACAGGGGCACAGGGCGGAGCAGGGAGCACATTCAGTCCATGACCCATAGAGGGCAGCACAGTCTCTGGGGTAACAGGCGCTGGCGGGCAGCGGGAACAGGCGGCGTCCGCTGGCGGGCAGCGGGAACAGGCGGCGTCCGCTGGCGGGCAGCGGGGACGGGAGCCGGCGTGGACGACTCTCCTTGATCGCGGGGACGGGAGCCGGCGTGGATGACCTCTCCTGGGTCGCGGGGACGGGAGCCGGCGTGGACGACCTCTCCTGGGTCGCGGGGACGGGAGCCGGCGTGGACGACCTCTCCTGGGTCGCGGGGACGGGAGCCGGCGTGGACGACCTCTCCTGGGTCGCGGGGACGGGAACCGTGGTAGACCTCCTCCGGGTCGCTGGGATAGGCCGCCGAGGTGAGGAGATGTGCTCAGGGGGCGTGACCGACACCCTGACATCTTCGGGGGGCGTGACCGTCGCCCCGACCCTCAGGGGGCGTGACCATCACCCTGACGTCATCCGAGGGCGTGGCCGCTATACTGACATCATCCCGGGTCCGAGCCGGCCACTCCTGGGGTGAGTGGCTACTGCCTCCCCCCAAAAAATTATTTGGGGGCCTTCGGGGAGCGGCTTCCGGGATCGGTGGAGGGAGGTCCTCTTCCACAGGGTCCGGGTCGAGCCTGGAAGAACACACAGACACACAAGCCCCTCGGTGGCTCTCTCTGCGATGGCTCCGCCTCCTCTGAGGCGTCGGGAGCTCGCAGCAGCTATCGAGAGCCAACCGAGGGTTAAGCCAACGCTCATCTGTGTGCTCGTTCCGTCTGCCCGCTGCTTGCACCACAGGTTGCTCCTCCCTGTGGTGTTCGCCAAGCCGGGCAGACTCACAGCGCTCAATAGGAGTCTCGTCGCGAAAGCCAGCCGATATTGAAAGTGGCTGCGCTTTCTTCGGTCTGCGACGAGACCTCCTTGTTCCCACAGCGCCAGGGGTATTCCTGTCTCTGGGTTGTTCGAGCTATAACACAGGAGAGTCGAACCGAATTAAACCAGCCAACATCTCGTTACAGTGAACGAACTCACCAGAGTCTCGCTCTCTCGCTGTGTCCTTGGTTGGTCAGTTGTTATGTAACGCAGCATGGGCTGCGGAGCGAGGGGATGGACACAAATGCTGAGAAGAGCGAGATTTATTACAGGGTATACCATCATCGTCGTCTGATAACCAGTCCAGGTTCATAACAGGAGGGCAGTCCGAAAAACAGGCATAAATGGGCATATTGAACACGAGGAAACACAACCAGATAGGGAGACACAGAGAACAAGAAATAAACAGGCGGAACACAGAAACACGAAAGCACGGGATCAGGTTCACGAACCAACAGCATGAACAAACATCCAAAACAACTGACGAGGGACAAGGGACACTCAGGGACTATATATACACAGAACACCAAACAGGGAACAGGTGAGGGCAATGACACAGGGGCGTGGTAACAAACGAGGAATCACGGAGACAAATGAGCAGGGCGGGATAAACAGGCAAGGAGCACAGACAAGAGGGAACCCGGAGTGACAGCTAAGGGAGGGGGCGAGGCCATACGTGACAATATCGAATAAATATTGTCATCGCGATTTTGGCACGTGCAATAGGCATATCTAAAAAATGCGGGATAATTTCTAATTATTTGATGTATAAATCATGTCTTTCCTTATGTCCGCACTTTGACCAATTCGGCGTGACCTTAAATGTGAAGGTGCCTATTGGCCAGAGTGAACACACGCTCTCAGCGGAGCAGGGAGCACGTAAACACACAGAAGGAAAACGAGCATGGCGGGAATCGAAGAGACGAGTCGAGACGAAAACAGAGAGCAACTTGTTCCTAAGACACTGCACCTCCGAAATTTGGGACTACTTCGGTTTTTCCACACAGGACAAGTCACAGTCACAAGTCACAGTCACTTTTGCAAGTTGTGCCGAAAAATCGTGGCTACGTCAAGAGGAAACACAACAAACCTCCACAGCCACCTTCAATACAACCACAAGGAACTTTACAATGTATATTTAACATCTAAAAACCCACAGCCTACTCCGGTAAAGTCAAGCAAACGAAAGGCAAGTTCACAAACTAACATAAATGAAAGTCCATCTCGGACTTATTTTTCCCAAGTAGCTATTCCGGAGATGTATGACGAGTGTTTGAAGTCCGCCAAGGCAGAGCTCAGTGAAGTGGATTTTTATGCTAGCACTACTGACTTGTGGTCCAGTCGAACCACTGAGCCGTACATGAGTTTTACCGTGCACTTTTTGATGTGCAAATTTGAGCTCATTACACGCTGCCTAGAAGTAGCATACTTCCCCGACACAAACATTGGTGAAAACATTGCTGCTGCCCTGTGGGATGTTTTGAACAACTGGAACTTGCCCGAACACAAACAAGTGGCCATCACAACAGATAACGGAGCGAACGTGGTGAAGGCTGCTGAGGTCAACAACTGGTTCAGAGTGCAGTGCTTTGGCCATCGCCTGCACCTGGCAATTGGTAAGTGTTAAAGATAAAAAAATACTCTCAAGACATATAGCCCTAATGTACTATAACATTTAAATGAATATATTTTTCTTTTATATAATGCAAATTGGAATTATTGTTGCATTGATGTCTATATAAAATTCATTAAGCTTTTCTTGTTTTATCTGTCATTTGTTTCAGAAAATGCAATCAAAGGTGATGATCGCATTACAAGTGCTGTTGGATTTTGCAAGAGGTTGGTGGCTCACTTCTCCCACAGTTGGACGGAGAAGACTGCACTGCCAAAAGCACAAAGAGAACTCAACCTCCCAGAGCATGCGCTGAATCGCCAAATGCCCCACAAGATGGGGGTCTAGACAACAGATGATTCAGAGAGTTCTTGAGCCGCAAAGAGCTCTAAGTGATGTCCTGTCGGCTGATAGGAAGTCCCGACATTTGGTTCCAATTTGGTTCCAGGACGTATATGTTCTGGAATCCATAAACCAGGCATTGCAGCCGCTACAGGATTTCACTGATGCCCTTTCAAGTGAAAGCTATGTGAGCATTTCATGTGTGAAACCTGTGCTTCACATTTTCAACACCTCAATTCTCGCTGCAAAAGAACAAGACAGTGATCTGACCACATCCATAAAGAAAAAGATACTGGGCTATTTGAATTCAAAATATGACAATCCATCCACTCAAGAATTGCTGGATATGGCCTGCCTTATGGATCCACGGTTCAAAGCAGACTACATCAGCAATGATAAGTTGCATGAAATCAAGCTCTGAGTGATTTCTGAAGCTGAAGAAACAAAGGTAAAGTATGTCACAGTAATCTGTTCAAAGATTATTTAATAATATTACAATTTAATAATTTCAAACTTTTATCTTTAAGGATCAAAGCCAGCATGACAATGTGGATCACCTGAAGACATCCAAAAGCAGTCCAAAAAATCCCTGGGTAGTTTTTTCAAGAGTGTCCCAGCTCCAAAAACCAGTACATCATCAACACATGCAGTGGATGTGGAACTCAACAGCGACTTCATGTCACCCACCATTGACAGTGAAGCTAACCCTCTGTCTTGGTGGTAAGTTCATCAGGTGAGCTTCCCCCAGCTGAGTAAATTGGCCCGAAAATACCTCTGTATACCAGCAAGCAGCACACCTTCAGAGAGACTTTTTAGTGTATCGGGTTGTCACGTGAACGCACTTGTTTAAAACCTGTCAATGTCAACAGGCTGGTTTTCTTGGTCAAAATCCTGAAGTAATTTATTTTACTGTTAAGATTTGTAGTTTGAAGTAATTTTCACTCAGTGAAAGCGTTAATACTTTTAAGTTGACATTTTTAATGTCTATTTGCACAAATACTTCTCAATGGCACTTTAAGTTTAGAGATTTTATTTTTTATTTTTCAAAGTACAAACCCAAATGGGTTAAGGTTTGGTTCAGCTTTTGCTTGAAAGTGATTGTTTTGCATGAAAAAAGCAAACAAACAAAAAAAAAACATGCGAACATGTTTGTTTATATGTTAAATAAATGCAACATTGGAAATGCATATTTGTTGTTGGTATTCATTTTATAGATTTATTTTTTTCTTATTGGTCATATATATTGCATTTTTAGGTAAAAAGAAAAAATATCGCAGCAATATCGTTATCGCAATACTAGACCTCCATATCGCATTAATTTCCAATATCGTGCAGCCTTACTCACCACCACGCTAAAAAGATGTAAAAATTAGTGCTGTCAATTCCAGGTGCCGCGATTAAAAGTCCTCACCAGGATTTTGCTCAAGCTTGCTAGATTTTCTAATTAGCAATCCAGGTAAAATTAGTGGAATCAACACAATCCAGGAAGCCTGAGTAAAATCCTGGTGAGGACTTTTAATCGCGGCACCTGGAATTGACAGCACTAGTAAAAATTCAAATGTTAAAGGGGAAATAGCGCCTCTCCTCTTTGCAATAACACTACAATACCAACAGTGCTCAATATGTGTAAAAATGCATTTTGAAAATGCAATCCGAGCAGAATGCATTTTCATTTTTATGGTCTTCCACTACAGTCTAATTAGATTCCATCAGCCTTCCTATCAGATTCCACTGCCCTCCACTTTATTCAGCCAATTGGGTTCCACAGCTTTCCCCCTGCATATCCAGCTTTTGTGGCTTGATTTGCAGCATTTCTGAATTTGTAGTACATTTCCAAAATGTAGCACACATTTGCTTTTTATTAATTTTATTACACATTTGCACATTAATTTGCTTTGCGTATTTGCAGAGCGTTCAGCGTGCAACCTGATAGTGTGTTGTGTCATATGATTGCATCCATTGGCGGCACTACATAATGTGGAAAATGTAATTGTAACGTGGTCAAAATTGTAAATCGATATGAGCTTCTGCCAAATGTGTTAAAATGTAAAACACACACAAGAAGTTGCCATTGTTGGGTATCCATGATTCACACTGATATTAAACTAACCTTTTTATAATATTACACTGATAAAACATCTGCTATTACAACAGAGGTGTTACTTGCAAAAAGGGGGAAATATTAATAATGTTGATGAATTGCTGTGTTATAAATTGTATGTATAAATAATATGAATAACATCCACAGCAGCGACCAGTACATGGAGTTGAACAGAAGTGAAAGTGCCTGAGTAATTCAGTTATCACCACCTGTCCACAGCATTATAGCACAATCTGAGCTGCATGAATCCCAAGAACTGATCCCCTGGCGTGGGGCCACTGCCAGGACTGTGTTATCGGGAGGTTTTGGCTTGACGTTTATGTCTTAATAATTTGGTCTATTTTCTTCTTGCACTCACTGTCACCTCTGTAATCCATTATCTGCAGTGTCCTCTCTATATGACAGTGTCAGGATCAAATCCCAAAAGTCATCTACATTCCACATAATTGCCTTGTTTTGAATTGCAGATAGGGCCAGATTGTGAACGTGGAGTGTTTCAGTTGGGTGGTGGGTGAGACGCAATCTATTTTCATCTTCCTGAAGTGTGAGGTCAATTTACACTCCAGCAAGAACACTAGCCTCGCCAGGCACAATGTAACACACATAAACAACACTAAAGTTTAGGGTCAGCATTGGGGAATTAAGCGCAAGGGGTAACTGAAGCAAGCCATGCACATATGCATCTTATCCACATAGTCACAACAGTAATGTGATATGTTTAATTGTTTACAATCTTACACAATATATGTAAAGTTCTGGTTTCAATATTGTTCTTGTTAGCTGATGAGAACAATGACTAAAGTTTGGGTCACAAGGTTAGGGATAAGCTAATATCTTGCACCTGCCACTTGTTCATAATAATGTTATGCATGAAGCTGTAAAGGGATGGGTAAAGTGATGTATGAAGCTGTAAAAGGATGTATGAAGCTGTAAAAGGATGAGTAAAGTTATGTATGAAGTTGTAAAGGGATGAGTAAAGTGATGTATGAAGCTGTAAAGGGAGGAGTAAAGTGATGTATGAAGCTGTAAAGTGATGTATTAAGCTGTAAAAGGATGAGTAAAGTCATGTATGAAGCTGTAAAGCACATATGTCAAAGTCAAGGCCCGCGGGCCAGATCCGGCCCGCAAATTAATTATCTATGGCCCCCTGGATGATATTGAATTACTATAAGAACCGGCCCGCAGGCCACAGCCGCCCGCTGGTGTTTTGCACGCACAAACACTACATTCCCCACAATGCAACGGTAGCCCACGAAGTCACTGCAGCGCGCACAAGCAGCGAGGGTCCGCGCAGCAAAAATTACGTAATCGCAGTGGCTCCGCCCGTGCGCAAGGGCCTCACACCCTGTCGATTCACGAGGTCATGCACCTCTCAAATTTTGTAACTTTGCGTGCGCCTCAGTGCAATGAACAAAGTCATGTTTGCCAGGTTCATATACCTTTATAAGGTGGAATTCAAGCACTTGTACGTCACATTCAAGGTCCATTTCAATATTTCCCAGCACGTTAAACTTAATTAAGTTAAATATTTATACATATATTAGAAATAATTTGCTTTTCATTCACATTATTTAATGGTTGTTTATTTTCAAAATGCCCAATCCTAACGTCTTCACGTTCTCTCATGTTTCGTCCTGGAATTACAAGAGGCTCGTATTTGTTAACATAATACAAGAGAACTGTTCAGTCAGATAGCTATTTGTTGTGAAACGAAGTAGTTACAATTTCAAGCATTTTCAAGTACTTTAGCCTAAATTCCAGCACTTTTCAAACCTTTATTACTTTATTCATTTAATGTACAGGACATGTTTTCTTTGAAGGAAGTTAGTTTTTATCTGTTTAATTTAAATTACTGACAGATCCATAAGAAAATATTGCTTTATTAATTTAAGCATTAAATAATATACACTGTGTTAGGTCTTGGTTCAATAGGCTATGTGCAATCATTTCAATATGTTTAAACAAACATTGAACCAGTCCGGCCCTCGGCTTGTAGCAAATTTGTTTTTTTGGCCCTCTGTGTATTTGACTTTGACATCCCTGCTGTAAAGGGATGAGTAAAGTCATGTTTGAAGCTGTAAAGGGAGGAGTAAAGTCATGTATGAAGCTGTAAAGGGATGAGTAAAGTGATGTATGAAGCTGTAAAAGGATGAGTAAAGTTATGTATGAAACTGTAAAGGGATGAGTAAAGTGATGTATGAAGCTGTAAAAGGATGAGTAAAGTTATGTATGAAACTGTAAAGGGATGAGTAAAGTCATGTATGAAGCTGTAAAGGGATGAGTAAAGTCATGTATGAAGCTGTAAAGAGGTGAGTAAAATGATGTATGAAGCTGTAAAGGGGTGAGTAAAATGATGTGTGAAACTGTAAAGGGATGAGTAAAATGATGTAGGAAGCTGTAAAGGGGTGCGTAAAATGATGTATGAAGCTGTAATGGGATGAGAAAAGTAATGTATGTAGTTGTAAAGGAATTAGTAAAGTGATGTATGAAGCTGTAAAGGGATGGGTGACGGAAGAAGCTGTAAAGGAATGAGTAAAGTGATTGATGATGATATAAAAGGATGAGTAAAGTGATAATGCTGCACAGCTGCTTCTAACCACCTACATTTGCAGCTGTACCTGTGAATCTGTGCTTGAGAACTCTCTTCTTTGCAATTAAATGTTCTGGGTTTTCTTATTGAAGTAGGTGTTGCATCATCACTATGGAATCTTTTATACAGTATACAGTCAGAATAGTTAGATATAGAAAGTCTCAATATTAGATGTAGGGAGCTGTATTGTAATGAAACAAGAACTAACCTATTTTTTCTATTTAGAATGGTTAATTGATGTCAAAACCTTATTTCAGTTCAAATTTTTAAACAATCTAGCAGCACAAAAATAGTGCTACATTTAATTTATATTTTTAAGTTCATGCAGACATAATAAGCACTAAGTTTAGATTACTCCACATCTTGCCTTTACATTAGAAGGAATGTAAATCATCACCAGCATTGTACACTATTGTTATTAGTCAAATTCAAAGTCAAGTTTATATATATAGCGCTATTCACAACACACGTTGTCACAAAGCAGCTTTACAATCATATTATTATTATTATTATTAGTATTATTATTAATCATCTAAACATTCCAATATTGGACCCAGACGTAGTATTAAATAATACCTTTTCTATTTCACACCATATTCATATATAATGTGCTCTGGCATTTCAAGATAAGGTAATTTCTACCTATGGAGAGAAAAAGGCTAATGATATTATTATAGGCATTTTGGTCTAAGAGTTATTATACTGCCTTTCTCGATTATTAAGGCTCATTTACATTTAAAAGTTATACAAGCTTTTGCAGTTCTCTCAGCTGCATGGCCCAGTATTACTTAAAGCCATATCCCATACATTTTCTATAATCTATGCTTTTTGATGCCAAATGATGTAATATTTGAATAGTATGAATGACTTGGACTCAGTAATGGTGGGTGTTTTAAGGGGGTTTTGGTTGACTACAAATATATCAGTTTATCATTCACATTATATGCTATGCAATAGATTTTTTCAGTGAGATGTCTGTAATTTCTTTTTTCTACCTCCCTGGTCTTTTCAAGAGAGAATGTCTGCTTGTTGGCCTGGCTCTGTCTCTCACTCTCTCTCTCTTTAGCTCTGGGTCTTGTGAGAGTTGCGATTTTGAATTAATTTTGGCTACTAAGGGGCATTTCACTGCAGCATTTCTAGTGCTCTCAGAAAGCTCATTAGTGTTTGGAAAAAGGGCTTCTATAATACTCATGTTAATTGTGAAAAAGCAGAAAAAATATGATTCATAAGGAATGGAGTCAGTAGTCAGTGTTGAAAATGGTTGCTGTGTTAATTTTCTCATAAAACTGGGAGCTTTGAGGGTACACATACCCTTATAAGTACTGTTGCATTAGAGTTTTAGCAGTAATTCATGTCTGTACTATAATTCCATGCCTTTGAATATAATAGCATGTCTAGGCTGTTAGGTAAGATGTCTCTGTGTGACCCTTTTGTTTGACAACCGTGCTTAACATGGTTCTTTGGAGTAATTATAGTTAGAGAAAGAAAAACCATTATGTGTCATCAAAGTCACCGTGCCAACCTCAAAAAATAGGTGGTGAGTGCACACACAATAATGTCTTTTTTCTGCTTTTTTTATTTGCATAGCATTTCACTTGATCAAAAAGTAAAGAGCCTTTGTTAAAACATGTTGAATATAATTGTGCAGAAGCTGTTTAAGCCCCACAGCTGGACTTAGTGTGTGTGTGTGTGTGTGTGTGTGTGTGTGTGTGTGTGTGTGTGTGTGTGTGTGTGTGTGTGTGTGTGTGTGTGTGTGTGTTTTTCTTCCATCTGTTACAATAAATAGGGTTAAGGATTGAGAAAAAAAAAATTGCTTGAGTAGTAGGTCTCTATTATTAAATTCAACCACATATATTTAGATGAGGTCTATCAAATATTGCAGTGCATATGAATGCAGACATCCTAGTCCACACACTATCTATGGCATTTCAGAAATCTGACAAAGGCACATCTTTTGTAATGATAGGAGTTGTTCTCATTTTAAGGCTGTTTTACAGAATATTGCTCTATCTCTTTGTAATAAAGTAAGTAACACTGAAGGCAACGGGGAAAGAGCTGGATCTTGAATAAAGCTGAGACAACGACCTACCATATTGTTCCCCGACTACTTTGTTGTGAACCGGTTCTATTGCTACACTTGTATATTGGTACAAAGTACACTAATACATTTTGCATTGAATAAATAATGGCCGTGAGCGAGCTTGATAGACTTGTTAATGGATGCTGCTGTATTGTGAGTGTGCCGTTGCATGCTGAACAGCCATGCTCAAATTTTACAGCCCATTAAGACTACGAGCACGGAGGAAGACCACTCAGGAGTGACGTCAAGTGATCTGTGGGAAACAGGAAGTCACACCACTGAGTCTGCCATCACCTCAGTCAACCCAGTCAACCCAGTCGAGCATCCAGCATTTCATTGGGCTGGTGTGGAAGATTTACTGACTGCAGTATAACAGCTTGTGCACACAGGGGTTAATAGATATGGAAGACGTATCCATCTAAAACAATTGGTCCCCTTGTTACTTTTGACTGCATTATAGGCAGAATAGAAGCTATTAGACAGCACCGGCATATGCACAAGCAAGTGACTGCTTTAATCAACAAAGCTGCCCAAGTGTTTTCAGCTAGCTCCCTCGTAAATATCCTGTTGTACTGGGAGCAAGGCCAGGCTCAACTAACAATTATGAAAAGATTAAAATATTTAAAAAGTTGATCATGATGAAAACTTAGCCTACACTGCAGACTTACTCACACATTACACACACACACATATATATATATATATATATATATATATATATATATATACACACACACACACACACACACACACGAAGGTTACACCAGGTATGTGGAAATTACAAAATGTATTAAAGAATGTTGAATGAGGTTCTTCAAGGGAAACGAACAACAAATTTTCCCAGGGAATATGAACAATGTTCACTCAGAGGTAAGGATTCGTGTAGCTTCCTGTTTTGTTGGTTTTTTTTTTTTTCAACTAATTGATTTCTTTATTTTTTCCCTTTAGGTCGTGAGGTAAAGTTAAGTACTGTTCGCTTTCAGGTAGGCTACTGTTAATTACAGGGTTTAGGACTTCCCAGAGCCGGAGTGGCTAATCGGGAGATTCGGGAGGATTCCCGATGGGCCGGCTCATTTCAATCTCTAGTTTGGGCCGATTGGGAGGAAAAATAATTTTGGGCCGGATTTGGGCATGAAACTCCGGGCTGAAAAACGGGCCCACTCCGGCCCTGGGACTTCCTATTTAAGAAGCAGGAACTAATGTGTAATTGTGTTCTGAATTAGTTTAACTTTAAGTTAACCTTTCTATCATTAAACCCGGACCTATGGATTTAACCATAAAAATAACAACCAACAATTATCAATACCTGTACCAGTAAACAAATGGATATGGGAATCACTTAAGGGACAAAGCAACATACACATATAAATAAAACGGTAACTCAATGGAAGAAATAAAATCTCCCTTGGAAAGTCTCTTGGATTTAAAGCAGAACAAAACCTCTACTTATCCCAGAGTGTCGATAACAATAGTTCCGTTCAGTTTCAACACAGATGCTTAAAGTCTGTGAATACACAACATGAAAACAGTCTAGTAACAACTCTACCTTCCCACAAATACATACACTTGGCTGTGCCTCAGCTAGAGCATTAGCTTAGCTCCGATCACATTCAATGACTTAGCTTTGCTTAGCTGCCGTTAGGTACGATGACATTAGCTTAGCTTAGCTCCCATTACATTCGATGGTGTTAGCTTAGCTTAGGCTAGTGGTATCTTTTATCAGGGCTCTCAAGTCTCACGCATTGAGCGCGTGACACACGCATTTGACCGTCTTCACACGCTCACACGCCACACTTCCGATTTCACACGGCGAAAAAAAAAATCTAGTTTATTTACCTCCGATCCATATCTATGTCGCCCTCCACTGGCGATCGATCACGATATACAACCCCCACCCCCGCTCAACAACTTACGTTTTGGTCAGGAGACATATATAAAGGTATTTTGCACTCACCAAATCCAATCCGGTGTTTCTATACGCCACCATTGGTAGCTTTAGGCGCGAAATTCTTCCTCTACCTGAAGATTACCAGGACACTTAAGTCTGGAAATTCTGCCTGCTCACGGTAAGTGATACTTTTCGCTTTTCCTCTACTCGGCACACTTCTAGATTTATCAGTGGTGGGCAGCTCGTTAACGATTACTTCACTGGTTAGAAACGCTTAATCCTAGCGTTTACCTAATTTTTTTATATCACGAGGTGATACATTTTTGGCTAGATGCTCTGGCGCTCTCTCTCTCGCTCTCTTCTAAAACAGGGAAAATTCCTCTGTAAGAAAAAACGAAGGTAAAAAACAAATACTTGAAGCTGATTGGCCAAAACAACACCCGTCTCTGTCTCTCAAATGAGCGTCATTGAAGACTGACTAGGTTGCTGCTTGGTTTAAGGTTTTTGTTTTATTCTCTCTTCTTTTTTTAATAAATATAAACAGTTCATATTTTTATTTTAAAACAACTATTCGAAACCGTTCATCAATGTACACCTGCACTACTCCAGAATAAAACAAGATTATGATTAAGTACATTCTCTATTACTCCTGGTTTACAGAAGCACATAGTTTTTTTTACCTGTCCTGAAATGTTGCAGGATCAGTGATGGGCCTGGGTGTGAGAGGAAGATGCTGGCAGCCCAGTGACATGGACAATTGCTCTCGCAGTTCATCAACCAAACAGGACAGAAATTATCCTCTCATGGGAACAGCTGGGGGAAAAAAGAAAGAAATAGACAATTATGCTGATAGAAACCAGATGCACTAATGGCTCTATGTCTCAGACAGGCTAGTGGTCCATGTCCAAAGAGTGTTAGAGCCAATGTCCCTGTTACCATTACTATTACAGTCGTTTGCAGAGCAAAAATACTGATTGCCCCTACCCTTTTCTGCAATAAAAAAAAAAAACTTTGTGTTTGTTTGTGTGCGCGCGTGTACACCAGCGTGTGTGTGGTTTGTATGTACTGTGTTACAAATACCACAGACAAGACAAGATAACACACAAAGACAGTGAAGGACAGTTAAGCCTGCTTGAAATCTCACAGGAGGAAGGTTTAACTTGTTTCATCAACAAGGCAGGCCCAGAAAGCAAGGCACTAATTATTCATATATTTTTTTCATAAAACACTTTCACATTATTCATGCAATGGGTATATCAAAAATCACTGCAGATGAAGATTAAGAGCTTTATCACGCTTGAGCCTGTGCTCGTACACGGACTCTCCCTTCTCTATGCCTGTGAGCTGCTCTGGCATACCTTCTCAGGGAGCACATTGTGCTTGTGTTAACAATTTTTCAGCTCCAGCCATGAACTCAGACTGTGCGAGGCAGTCACACTGGCCAACGAGGATAACACCCAGCTTTGTTCCCCAGAGAAGAGGACGGCTGTCAGCACATGTACAAATCACGCGTGACAGTTCTGACACTAGTCAGATGTTCTAGTCTGTACACAAAAAGTACAATAATCACAGTAAACATTGTGGTCATGCACGACATTGTTTGACCCAAGATTTTGTTTGGATGTGACCAACAGTGACAATATGTTTAAATAATGTATGTAAGAGATGCATTTATAAGTACATATGTGATAAAATCTGTAGCTTTTTGATATTAATGATTATAAAAGATCTGAATAAATAATTCTATATATCCAGACTAATTTTTTTTTATCTTACATACCAAAAAGGACAAGTATACTTTTGTAAAACTGATATCAGGCACCCTAAACAGCTGTACACGCAGAGTAAATGTGACGGTGGGGTCGTAGCGAAGGATGAGACACGGATCCCTCTGACTTGACAGACGTCACTTTTATTTTAGCGCTTAACATGCACGAAAAACACAGATATAGCGCAATAGCGCACGTAGACACTCGGCATACACTCACAACGTGTAGACTTAGACAACGACGAGCACAGGACACTGTGCGAGCGCACATTAAATAGACAAACCACATTAGCCCCACGTGATTACGAGACGATTCACAGGTGAGACACATTATTCACACGACATAGCCATCACCACGGAATTCCACTGACGCAGACAAAGCACGTGGACAACGTTGACACACGCCCAAAAGGGAGGGGCCAGGGTCCTCAACGTGACGGTAATCATTTGTATTTCCATGTTTAAGTGTGTTCTGTATGTGAGGTGTATTGCACATAACCAAGATAAACCAAAATCTAGTTATGGAATTGATATATTGTAATTTGCATGGTGCAGATGAACACACATTTCTTCCTGCTCCAAGAAAAAGATGTCCACCCTTGCACAGGGGTTTTATACCCTTTCACTACTGTTTTCCCCCTTTTTAAAATACGTGTAGCCTTTGGCCCTGTGGACTTGACATAACATTTGCACTTCAGTGAATGTCACAGAATGTTCAAAGTCCATTAGAACAAAATCCTCAAATATGGTATCCATAGATTTATATTAGGTAAATTTGGCAAAGTCCAAATCAGATTCTGTAACAAATGAACTCCACTGAATAATCAATATAAAGCATCATTTGATATGTCTTAAGGGCAGTAATGGATGACTCATGCTTTTGCCAGCTTTGGCCAAAGGAAACACTGTGTTGGAATTGTACAGTTACCTGTAATCCCTCTACTATCCTTGCTGCTCTCAGGTTAAAAGCAGATAATCTGCTCTCATCATTTAATCTGAAAAAAATTAAGGAATCTGTCCCAGTCTAATGCCACTCTGTGAGAATTACCACCAGAAAATAGGTCAATGTCACCTTACTTACTAAACCAAACTCAGTTTTAATTCAATCATTTCCTGACTGACTCAGTGATATATTTTGCATCTTCTCTAAACGATAACGCTTTCAGGAATGTCTTAGCAACATGAACATGCAAGATTGGGGTGACCGTGTTAGAGCGTGTGTGTGTGTGTGTGTGTGTGTGTCTATGTGTATATGTGTTTGAGTGTTTAGTGTGCACCTTTATGGGATTGCAGCATACCTTTGCATGTCAATGATGATGAATTAAAGCACTATAAAAACCTTGAAGTGATGGGGCCACCACATATCTCTCTGTAATGGAGAAATAACATAAAGCGTATTGTTCTGCTTGTTTGAGACACCAAATGGTGCGTGGGTGAAACACATTTTTATCTGTAGGTGTTAGATTTCTCTAAAAAGCAACAAGCACTAGGAGTCCTACAGGGCGAATAACTAAGGGAACACTGCCCACAGTCTCCGTGGTGCGTAGGAAGACGACTCTCGAAGAGCAATTGCGTAAATGCAAACCATGTGACAGAGTAACACTGTGATTCACTCTATATATGTTTGTCATATGGAACTGTAGCATGCATGTCAAGGTACCATGGTTTCTTTACCTTCTATGTCTTAAATCAACATTGTCTTTACATATTACACAGTGTGAGTCATAAAGATAATATGCCTTGTACAAAACTAATAATGCTACTGATGAAAACATTCTGTTGAGAATCCTACAATCCATAAATAAACATAATCCTTGCTCAGAAAATTAGCCACTATGCTATGATGTGAGTACTCTGTCTTAAGGAGCATGGTTTCTTTTATGTTTAAGGCAAACAATATTACTTTAGATATACATATGAAAGCAGTAACCTGATAATGAACACCTTATAGACACCTAATAAAGAGCTTTAGTCATAAATACTTCCAGAAGTCTCTCTACCAAAATGTAAAGTGATTAGAAGCAGAGCAAATGGGCGTCCAGATAAGGATAATCAAAAACTAAATGTATGTGATCAAGTAAATACATGATCTCACTTCAGTTACTGAAGTGTAGCCCTAAAAACCCACATAAAACAAATGAGCCTTTGTGTGGATAAAACAATTCCCATTAGCTCTGCAAATCCTGATGGGCTTTAGGTGCACTGGATATTTTTAAGCATGCCGCAATTTGTTGATTAATGGAATAGTCTGCATTTCTAGAGAGAGTTTTTCTTTCTATGTTCGATCAACATTCATCTATTCTCGGGCAGCCCAGACAACAAAACTTTGTAATAAACGTTTATTATGAATTCAGTGTTTGGTGTTGAATGTATGCATTCAGTGAGTTTGAGGTGTGCAATCTAGAATTTAAACCTTGTTCTCCCCTGTGATTACTCTCCCTCTGGAAGAAAAAAAATCATTTAATTTTTACATGTAAACCAAGGAGAGATCTCTCAACAAATACAACCTGCATTTTTATTGAGAGCATAATAGATAAGTGCAGTGAAAAAATGTTTGTAATTTGCAGTCAAGGCTTGTACTTTCTGTTTAGAAACCTCTTTTTACAGCAAATTCACCAGATGAGTGCAAAGCCATCCCATTACTGTGTATATCATGGGGAAAATGAAGCATGAGTGACATGTTAGGTCTCGGGTCCACTGGGGAAAATATTAATCAAAACAACGCAATTGAGTCATCTGCATTGCTCAGTGTGAGTTATAATTATTAGTAATTTTATACATGCTACAAGCACTTTTCTTGTATAGAAGACATTTTCTTGCACCAAAATTCTTTACAGATGTAAAGCATTGATTGACACATTCTATACAAAGGATACAATGTTATCTAACTGTCAGAAGGTCTAGACAATTGTAGTTAAGAAAGTCAGTATGCTGCTCTGGAAAAGTTATATAGTCATTATTAGTCACTGAACTTCCCACTTGCTATTGTTTTACAGTTCTTAGGTAATTTTTTATGAGATTATGGTCAATGTCGAATCATGCGGGAGACCTAATGTGCTTTGATTTTTCCATTACAAGTTCAGTCATTCATATCCACGTAGGCTTGATCGTAATTAGTGCCATCAATCAGCAAAATCCCAGCCAACTGAACTGCAGAAGCCCTTATTGAGACTGGATGCAAATCATTAAAAGACTGATCCGTGTTAAAAGTCAGAGCTGTTTTATAAACCCTGGGTTTGTTAAGCATGCCTGTGTCTGTGTCACTTCCCATTTGCAAGGTTCGTGTCACACCCCTTACAGCTGAATGAAGAACTGAGGCTTCCAATTGCAAATGATCAAAGCCATGACTTCTCCAGCATGGTAGTGTGCAGAGATGTCCTCATGCCCCCATTCATGACCCATAAAACATCTTGTAGCCATGCAGCTGTTGAAGATGGGAAGGTTGTCCTCTGGTGTTCTAATGGGTACCCTCCAAATGATACTCCCTTTCTTCATCTCTTTATCATTTCTGGGTCACCTGTCAGTGACATTGTGTGGTTTGTTGCACTGGAATTACTGCCCCTGCAGATGACGATGACAGAAAGAGTTATCATGCTTGTATCTACTGTACAACTAGAAAAAGAGGCTATGGGACCTGTTTTCATGGGTGAACAAGACTGGCATTACATTTCTACTTTCCACTATCATACAAATACCCATGTGCTCCAATGCTAGGGTTAGCACTTGCATACTTTGCATACTGCAAGAACTGGCACAAAAAATGTAAATTAGATGGTCTATGTAAATAAGTAGTGTAAGGGGAGGTGTCAATGGGTTGCTTGTCTCCACCTAATAATTAACAGAAGCTCGGTCATGTGGGTTATAAACTACTCTTACCGCTGTCTTAATATGGTGTACAGCCATTGCGTTCAGTAGAGATACTTAAGAAGTGAAGGGAGCTTGGCAGATATTAATTACCACAACCCCTATTTATATTCCACTTCACTTTTTTTGCACATGATGATAATGAATATCGCAAAAGTACTGAATGTTGTGAATGTACTGACTGTCTTTTGGACATGCCCTTATGTGAATGTAGTGACTTTCTGTCACTGATTGTCTATCTGCTTGACATGCCCTTATGTAGTAGAGGTTGGCATAAGGCAATGTGTTTGGTGTCAGGAAAATAGGACCCTGTTATTAAACAGTTACCTTTAACAGTGATAATCAAAAGCTATGTTTTCGTTCGATGCATTTTTCACAGACAAATACTGAAATGTGGTTGAAATCTACATCGGAAATCCTTTGATGGGAAAAACACAACATTTGCACATACGTTCAGTGACGTGTGCTTTAATAGCTTATGATTTTCATTATGTGCATCTTCCACAATGAAGCGGTGCAGCTACAGCACAGCTGGAGTAACAGCAGTGGAGTGACTGCGAAGGAGAAACCTTCTCACTTCCAGAAAATAACATTACAACTGCATTTGATGGAAAATATCAAAGTAATGTTTGCATAGATGTAAAAAACAAAAATCACAAGTAAAATAATAAATATCAATCTTAATATATCTAGCCATACAAATCTGTTCAAATATGAACTATGGCACATTAAAGGAGATGTTTTTGTAGGCTTTTACAAAAAATACTCCACTTTCACATTGCTACAGCTCAGCTGATCGCATGAGACCTAAGAAACACACCAGCCATGTGAGTTTATTCGGTTCTTCTTGGTCTCCCTTTAGTAAACCGTAGAAAGCATACAATTTGCAATATATATGAATTGCTTGATGGAAATGTATAATTTTTTAGGAAATGACATTATGTAAAGTACTTTCATTGCAAAAAGTTGCCTGGGAAATGCTGCTGGGAGCAAAATGTGTAACTAGAAGTTATGCAAAGGGAGGACTGGTAACACAGCACTGCTGGAGGACTGGTAACACAGCACTGCTGGAGGACTGGTAACACAGCACTGCTGGAGGACTAGTAACACTGCACTGCTGGAGGACTGGTAGCACAACACTGCTGGAGGACTGGTAACACAACACTGCTGGAGGACTGGTAACAACACTGCTGGAAGACTGGTAACAACACTGCTGGAAGACCGGTAACACAGCACTGCTGGAGGACCTGTAACAATGCACTGCTGGAGGACCTGTAACAATGCACTGCTGGAGGACCGGTAACACTGCACTGCTGGAGGACTAGTAACACTGCACTGCTGGAGGACCGGTAACACTGCACTGTTGGAGGACCGGTAACACAGCACTGCTGGAGGACTGGTAACACTGCACCGCTGGAGGACCGGTAACAATGCACTGCTGGAGGACCGGTAACGTTGCACTGCTGGAGGACTGGTAACACTGCACTGCTGGAGGACTAGTAACACTGCACTGCTGGAGGACCGGTAACACTGCACTGCTGGAGGGCCGGTAACACTGCACTACTGGAGGACAGGTAACACAGCACTGCTGGAGGACCGGTAACACAGCACTGCTGGAGGACCGGTAACACTGCACTGCTGGAGGACTGGTAACACTGCACTGCTGGAGGTCTGGTAACACAGCACTGCCCTGTGCTCTATGTGCACTGCCTCATAGGTTTGACGTGTATATCATTATCTGCACACCTTGGGTTATAGAATCATCACATTATTGTGTGATGCCAGATTGGAAGTTTCTTTGTAACAACTTTAAACAGGTGAAGCATTGTTTTGGTAATAGTATGTTTTGGGCAGGGCCGGCGCCATGGGGGGGGGGGGGGCGAATGGGGGCATCGCCCCCTCAGGCGAGGTGTCCCGCCCCCTCAATGTAAAAAATAAGACCCATTTATTTTACAACAATCGCTACATGGTGCCCCCTCGGCCGCTCGACAATCGTTACACGTACCCCCCCCCCCTCAACAACTTACGTTCGCCACCCCAAAATTTTCTGACGCCCCCTCACTGTATATGTTCTGGGGCCGTCAGGGGCCGTCTGGGGCCCTGGTTTTGGGAAACAAATGAGGTCCTACTATCTCCATTACTTCAAATAGATTGGTTGTTGGACATTTATTAAACAATTGGACTGAACTGCACTAAGTTCCAATGGTGAATCACCATTCAGAATTTATTTTAGTCTAGATTCAGACTTAATCTGTATGTGGGAAACTGCTTTTAAACAGTAGTTGGTGAACCCAACTGTTATTTATTAGGGTTCACACACGTAGTGTGGGAAACCTATTGTTTTTATTATTGTTGTTGTCGTCGTTGTTTTTGTTGCTGCTGCTGTTTAATGTAGGCGTGTCTGAAGCTAGGAAATATAGTGTTCACAACAATTGCAATTTATTGATTTTTTTTTTCCAAAACGTAAAAGTCGCCCATTACGTGATCATTTTCTTCTTGTGCACTGTACATAGCGTTAAAGTTGATTGTGGTTTTAATTTTGTGATCCGATAATCCGATCTCGGTGCATTAACCGCTTCCTCATCCTACTCTTAGATTATAGTAGGCTTGGAGGGAGAGCAATCCATGTAGACCTAGTTAAACCCCGCACGTTATCTTGCGAGTGAGGGTGTGTAGTCTGATCGTTTGTACTGCGACGTGAATATGAGAGTAGCACGCCCCCTTGCAGCTAAACGCGAGGTCCTGTGAGCACTACTACTACCTCGAGTTTAAGAGTCGGCTGAGTTAAAATTGCAGCTCTCCCGTAGAGCCCCGACATCGCTCACTGTGTGCGCACGTTTAGTCCCATTCAGTTTTGCTCTCTTCGCAGGATCAGATGAGCGGATCCATCATGTCGTGGGATACGAGACGCATCTGAAAGCTTTTTCGGGAAGGTAAAGAACGTTGAAGTGCTTTTATGGAGGTTCGTGGGGCGCAACGAAACATCGTTTGAAGTGGGCACACTGAGGATTTTATTCGAATTTTCTATATGTTTGGTGTGTGGTCCTGCATGGATTTGAGTTGGGTTTGAAATGCGCATCATGTCTTCAAGATAAATCTGCTATGTGTCTGATTTGGAGAGTACCTTGTGTAAGGTGTGCACAAGGAAAGACACTGGGTGGACTCAACATCTGCAATTGATCGGCGTGTTCCTGTGCGCAATGTACCTGGAATGAAGATAAAACATGGATTTAATCTTGGAAATATTTATCATTCTTCAAGCTAATTTCATCGTTTGTACAACAGGTAACTTTGCACAGAATATTTACATTGATTTTCTGTGTATTTGATTTGATACTTGTAATATTTCATGTTAAAAGTTAAAATGTGTGCATATCCTACATTGTAAATGTTCTTGAAATATTTTTTATACATCATACTAAACTACACTGCAAATAGGTTAACAAAAATAACTGCTGCTTTAATCACACATTAGGTGGGATTTGGGGGGATGGTCAAAGTCACCTACTTCGGTGGAACGGTGTAAAATATTCGGACACAAATGAATATCAAACTAAGGGATTAACCCAAGATCATTTTCATTAGCAACTCGTTTTAATTATTTACATATGTACATACATTTTGTGTCATTTTATAGCTTTACCTACTTTCACACTTTCGCATTGTTGTACAACTAGCTGATGATAAGCAACACGTCACCTTTTGATCTTTGTCCGTGACGCAATCAAATTTATGATATATTAATATATTTATTTATTTAGCTATATATTTATTTAAAAAACGGAAATCTTAACATGACATTCTGAAGTTGTATGTAACAGACCCTTTCCATCGTCAGCTCAGCCAAGTGATTAGACTTGCATCCTTACCTTATGTCTTTGGAAGTTGCTTTGGAGATTCTGTTGTCGGCGTTAGTGAAAGGCAAACGCACATCCATCGATGCCATCAATTAGTACAAACGTACAAAGGTTTTCTGTCAATGCAAATCATCGCACGACTGCGAGCAATTAATATCACTTTCCACAGGCGCGTAATTGCAATGGTGCACCGCATTAATATTAGGCTGAGACATGGTCCCATCGGAATCATTGCATTGTACTGAAAAGAAAACAACATGCATTAACTGAAACCACTTGTTCAGTAGGATTAGTCTAAATGTTTGCACAGCGCATGCTTGTAATTAAGTGAATCAAGACAACTAGGCATCCACCCACGTTGCAACTTCAAATATTGATGACGCCCCACGCCAAAATACTGTCATCATGTGTGGTACTGGCAGTGTGACTTTTAGAGGGCAGTAGATCGAAATATAGGGTAAAATGTGAATCAGTAAGAACAATTTTCGACATTTGCAGTGAGTGTGAGTGTGTGTGTGTGTGTGTGTGTGTGTGAGAGAGAGAGAGAGAGAGAGAGAGAGAGAGAAAGAGAGAGGGAGAGAGAGAGAGAGATAGAGAGACAGACAGAGAAAGAGAGAGTCAATTTTTTTGTTTAATTTTGATTGACGTTCGAGGTTGCGTCACATGACATAACCAACGCTGTCCTACTGTCCACCCAAAAGAGTGTTGAAATTCCATGGCCTGCTTTGCATTGTACGCTGAGGTTGTCTGGTGATACAGCTTGGCTGCTGAAAGATTGGAAATGACTGAATAATTGCATTGCCTTAAGTTGCACTCATGTTTGTTTAAGTTAGAGTAAATGTTGTAATGACAATAACTGGTAGCTCAATAGTTTATTTGAGACAACTCAATGAAATTGATGTTTTTTTTCCTTTCCTTTGAAGACAGTATTCTCAACACCTCTGCAAGCGGCTCAGAAAGCCAGTGTGCTACAGGTCTTCATTCTTTTGTGTGCTTTATTCAGTTCTATCCTCAGAGCCATTCATATTTTTGACTCCTCTCCACTGACGTAAAGAGCAGCAGAGCAGAAATTAGATTGGCTTGTATAATATAGAAGCTACTTAAGTATAACAGGCCATGAAGAAGTTAGATATACCGAGTCTCTGTGAAAAGTGAATGCACTTATTCACTCTTGACCCTTTAACCTTTATTCGCTGTGCTCTGGAATATTGTTGCAGTATTCACGCATGCTTCCTATAGCACATATTAGAGAGGGCTGCAGAAGTCTCGTGGTCTTTGTGGAGTAGCTAGTCAGGTCATACTTCAATGTAGTACTTAATTTTCATTAACAGGTAGGTCTGTCAGAAAGAGCTGTTTTAACCTGCTGTCAGACACTTTCTTTTCAATGGTATGCCATTTTGGCATTTGTTTTACACTTTTCTTTCTGTGTTTTCTGTGCATGTGACAGGCACCTCAATACAAGCTTTTGGTTTCACCTCAGGAGCTGTAGGGGCTGGGGTTGTTCATACAGGGGAAAAGAAAATGTTGGTTGTAACAGTGCACACAGTGAAACAAAGGGCCATTTATTGTGTGATATGGGATTTGTGAAAATGAACAAAGAAAGGCCTATTGATGACAGGACTCTGGATACAGGACGTGGTAGATGGGAAAGGTGGTTTCCTGGCATTAGGTCTTGTGTTCCCTAGTGAGCTACTGAATGTGGAATTCTTATATAGTTGGAGTAAACACCTTTCTCTCTTTGGTGACAGTAGGTTATGAGAATGAGATGTGCTGAAGTACTTCTTATGTAAAAGGACATGTAATAAGCTATCCCCCTTTAAATCTAACATCCTAATCCATTGTCCCGCACAAGGTCCATCGAGTATGGACATAAATCCATACGCATGTGTTTGTGCGTATTGATGCAGATTTAGTAAAGACATTTATTTTCTCTGAATATGTTACACAGAATTGACTTACTAGTTTAAGTAAAGGCACAAGCAACATCCTGACTGACAACCATTTCATTCTGGCCTCTAAGAGGTCCACGTGCTGCCTTCTGTACAGAGCTATTGTCTGCAGAACTCTCTGATGGCATCCAGTAAACCAACTGTCTAACACACAGACACCATTTTAATTTTTGTAAAGACAGTCATACATAAGCTGTCAGTCTCTTTGCACCATATGCTGGTCTTTAAAATGGCTTCTGACTCACTATTGCAAAAACAATATGTTTATAATGATATAGCAGTAATTCACACAATAACTGCTTTAGTTATGGTTCTTAGGCTCAGTGACTCTTATTAGCTATTTCTATCCTAGATAACCCCTAGTACCACAAAGTATTTAGAGCTTAAGGCTCCGTAAAGCCAGTCTGACTGGATGAGTTCACCAAAGGAAGAAACAGGCAAATTCCGCTTGGTCATGTCCCTGTGGTTAATTGATTTATGGGAACAAAATGACTGGCTTACTAAAAACATGCTGCTGCTAAATCTGCTGGTGGTTTATGTGGTTGTGGCAGTAATTGTCTTGACAGTGTTGCTGCCCAGAAAAGGTCAACACATCCAAGACCTCTGGCACTGAGGCCCTGGCCGTGACCTCAGCTAGTGAACTTGGGCTGGCTGAACGTGTCCTTCTGAATCAAGGACTGTACTCTGGGTTAATCAGCAAGACTTTCCCAGTAACCCTGTCGGGCTGAAGTTTCAGTTACATTTTTATTTAAGTTGTCAGTAAGTGAAGTCAGGTATCTTCAGCACTGTGCTACAGTCACACTCTTCCAGAGTTTAGGACCTTCCCTAATCCGACTCGCCTGATCCAGCTAACCAAGCTCTACAAGCATCTGGGAGCAAGATGTCAGATAAGGTTTGGAGAATCTAACTCCCTGCACGGAATCTCCACAGGCGTGTGGGGAAGAGCTATGGTGTGGATTAAGCTTGCTATCAGAAATGTTGGTGTGGATTTTTGTTGCGATTTCACCTGAACATAAGGTGTTTTTTTATTATTTCATTTGTCATGCAGCGATAGTATGAATATTGCTTATGGAATGTGAGAGATGATGTGAGAGAAGTTGGACGTTCAGTGCTGATTTATGCAAAATACATCCAAATAGAAGCACTGATCGTATGTCTGGCCTCACATTTTCCGTGGTACTTTTCTTTATGACTGGATTCTTTGTGACTATACCCTGACATTTTCAGACACTTGTAAAGGAAATTAATCATTTAATTCAGTCAGCCCACTACTCCTCGGTAACTTTATTAATTACAACTGAATGCTGTCTCCAATTTCACTTAAAGAGCAGCTCTTGCTTGTGTAAAGAGAAACATTTGTACCTGCATTACAAAGAGAAGAGTTTTGCTTTCATGGTGGCTAAATAATAAAGTCTATCAATTTTAAATGTACAACATGTTATGCTTTCTCTTTTATGTTTGACATTCTTACATAGCTGTAGGAGGCTCAGTGAATTTCCCCCTTACATATATTAGGCTATACCTGCAAGGAAATAAATTGAATAGTCTGATTACTTTGCATTTCACATTTCTTTGCATTTTATTGCCATGTAAAAAGTAGTTTAACAGGCTCTACAACTAAAATATATCAACCGCTTTCCTCTGGACCCTAAAGCAAAACCAGAGAAGCATTAAATGGGCATATGAAGTAATGGCTTTATATCTCACGGTTACTGTATGTCATGTGATTTTCTCTACCTGTCCTTAATCCTGAGGATCTCAGAGAGAACATTTCATTGCATTTGGGGTTCATAGCCCAGTCATGCAAAAATAGGTCTAAGCTGACTATAGCAAAATACTAATAAGTAGCCAAAGCCGGAGCCAGGCCAATCTGCATGCTCTTAATGGCGACAGTGAGCCTTTTTTAATGAAGTTACAGTTGTAAACAACTGTGAACAAGCTGCTACTGCTGATAGCAGTAGCTGGCGAACAGTGCTGGGTGCTTTCCACGCTCATTTGTTAGCCGTGCTCTGGGTATCGTGAGCTTGGAGCTGCACCGCACCCGATCAGGCAGAGTCTGGGCCGGCCTGTGGCTTGTGGACCATGATGCCTGCAAGCACGTGTGGACCAGGAAACACGGGCACCTGAAAGCGATCTTAAACCTGTGTGGATGGGCATCCATGCTCTTCTGGTTCATGTGAGACCTGGGGTATGTTATGAGTGCTTAAGTAAAGTATAGATCTGGTGCTGCACCACAGGGTTAGACATTAAAGTCAGGAGCAAGCACTGATGCCTGTAGTGTGGAGGAATTCACTACATCTGAACCATACAGTCCACATAAGATGGGGTGCACACAAACTCACTCTACTAATCTGATAATCCCAAGCAGGTGTGTGTGTGTGTGTTTGTGTGTGTGTGTGTGTGTGTGTGTGTGTGTGTGTGTGTGTGTGTGTGTGTGTGTGTGTGTGTGTGTGTGTGTGTGTGTGTGTGTGTGTGTGTGTGTGTGTGTGTGTGTGTGTGGATTTCTGGTGTAGTGAGCAAGCACGCTTAGGAGAGAGGGGTAAGAAAAACATATCAAATCCTGCAACATGCTGTCCATGTCCTGAGGCGATCTGTACTTCTGCTGTGACAGTCATGTAATTTTGAGATCAAGAAAATTATGATGTGTTTGGTCAATGTGAGGTGTGTTCATGTTACTCTCTGACTACACCTGCTATTAGACTATGACATTCTTCAGCTATACTTAATGTTTTCCCTTCCATGTAACACTTTTTTCCTCCCTCAACATTTCTTCCTCTAATAATACAAAAAAAAATTGTTTGGATGATCTCATTCTTCTGCCAGATCCAACAGATGCTTGAAGTTTGAGTTCAGGGCTGTTCAGAGCCAGACAGGAACCACGTAGTGCGTCTGGACCGTTTGTCTCACGGTGGTTCTGCATGCTTTGGCTTGATTGAAAGTGTCCTGGGGGGACAAGGCCCAAAACAGAGCCCTGGTACAGCTGCATCCATAATACAGTGACACAAACAGGGCTGGGTGAGAGATAATTATCTCATAAGTCAGTAAGCACAGCTGTTGGCAAGGTCAAGTTTCAGTTATGGCCAGCGTTTGCAACACTCCTTCTTCTCCGGCTGTATGGATGAGCTGCAGCGTGGCTTTACTCCTGTAATGAATACTAATAGCCAACTCCTGCAATTAGTTTCAAGCAGAGTTCTTATTTACCGCATTACTTTGTTTATACAGAATCTACTGTGGGACCAGTGTATGAGAGGCACTGGGGAGCATGTATTCTCAATCAACGTCCTTTCATTTTAAATTCAGATCTTGCTGATGCTTTCTTTATTGGTCCAGGATTTGTCTCGGTCTTGCAGAGTACATATGAGGTATTTCCACTGGCAGTGTTGATCTTAAAAATTGAGCATTGATGAGATTCTGATGTCTTGACCCTGAGTCCTCAGTCTGAAGCCTGTCCACAGCCTTGCTGCCTCTGTGCCGTAGCGTGTTCTCATTACCTCCTTTGATTGTGCTCTTCTGAACACCGCATGGCTAAACTGGCAGCCCGGTCGTTTGTGGTGGTGCCAGCAAACACGTCAATCAATAACTGTAACAATCTCATTATCAGTCATTTGAATAACTAATTTGGTATTGAATTACTAATATGATAACTACTTCAATTTTTCTTTCTAATATGCTTATTTTTGAGCCAAGACATTTCAGTCTCAAACATAGCCAAGAGCACACAGATCTCCCATGGGGAGCATTTCAATCTTGACTCTGATTGCCTGTGAGAGGGTGTGAGGTCATTTTTTGGTTGTAATTCACTTTTTGCGATTAGTCGCGTAACTGGGTGAATTTGATGCAAACATCAGTATAACATCCTGACTTTGGACTTCTGCTGAGGATGTGACTTATCTTACTGATGCTATGTTAATCACTTGTGGTTTGGTTTTGTCTTGAGGCAAGTCAATTAGAACATTGTATCTATTTGGTGTGCTCCCCTGTCCCCTGAGTCTGACCAAGTTTTCACTTTATGGATCTGAGGCATCTCATTCTGCTGATGCCAGTAGGTGTTACTGGGGAACAGTCAGGCTATGTGGGAAATGGAATAGAACGTAGTTGGCATGCTGTCATAATGATATATATGATGGCTCGTTTCCATACTGTCTTCCATATTGAACTGGACCAAAAGCTTCATATGATCAGGGCATTATGAAGATAAATATAGGAAAAGAGCATGGCTCATGTCCATGTATGCGCACACACAGGCACACACAGGCACACACACACACACACACACACACACACACACACACACACACACACACACACACACACACACACACACACACACACACACACTCTGTTACTCTCTCTTCCTCTCTCAAAAACTATGATGTTTGCACAAAACATTTGACTCAAAACGTCCCCTTCAGAATTCTGTGTTAACAGCGTTAAACTATCTAAGAAAATATATTATCATATCAGAGTTGGGTTGGCTGTGTCATGCTGTCACATATGATCGGTTGGTAGCATGCCTGCTCTGTCCCGTTTCCGTGGCAGCCCTGCTAATGACTGAGAGTTTAAACTGCAGGTGTGGGGGGGCTTTGTTTTCCCCAGAGTGAGAGATGGCTTGATGTCTTTCTTGTGTCCCCGAGCTTCTCTGAAGCTTGCCTGCATTATTACCCTTAAACCCCTCAGGAGAACATGCCTGATGAATTGTTATTGTCTCTCACACCATGGGTTCTGCTAAGAGTTACTTCCTGACAGAATACCTGAGAGAAGGAGAGGACAAATAATACACTCCTTAATAAAAAAATGGTTTAACTTGTTGTACAGATTGGGAGGCTGTTCGTCATTGTCTATCTGGCATCGGTGAAGTCAATGTTATTTCAATTACAAGTTTCACTCAGTTCTGTGGTTCAGTTTGCTGCAGGCTTACAGAAGTGGAAAGATGGCCATACCAGCTGAATATTCTAGAAGGCCTTTCTTGAAACTGTGGGTTTGTGAAAGCACTGAAAGTCTTAAATTGACAGATTGGATGAAACAGCAGCCCTATAGTGCAAATATACCCTCTATAACCCTCAGCCACACACTCTTTAGCCCTCAGCTCTATCTGCAGCTATATCCTCTATAACGTTCGACTATGCCCTCTATGACCTTCAATTATACCGCCTATAACACTCTATGCACATACAACTATGCCTGTCCTCTGGCCAGAGCAAGATAATTTCATGTCTTCCTTCTGAAATCTTAATAATGTTTTTTTTTTATGTTGGAGCTTCACTTTGGTGTACGCAAAAAATGAATACAGACAAAGTTGGACACTGACCTTGCTGTACCTTAAACAGGTGTTTAAAAGGTTTTAGATCTAAAAATAATCACGCTAAAGACGATGGTGAAATCCTTCACTTCAGGCTGTTTCCACTGGCTGGTTTTCCAATAGATTTTTCCTCAGAGGTGGGAGTTTTGCCCCTATGTTCACTCCTTCTGTCCTTGTGAAATTGAACTGCTCTCCCACATTGCTTCAGAGCCCCAGTGGAAGGATTAACCCACCTCCACTTCCATTAAAAGCTTGCCACACCACACCTGGCCCTGCCATTAAGTCGTACTTTTCAGTGGCACACTACGGACAAAGAAGTTCAGGTGTAAAAATGCAATATCCCAAGACCTTGCCCTGTAATTCCAGGTCATGACCCCCTTTAGTAGGGGAATCTTTACCCGGTCACCTCAATTATAAACTACATCTTGACTCTAATCTAGGATTTCTTTTCAAGTCCAACCAGTGGACCAGAATGCATTTCCATACTAATGCCTGAGGAAATGTGGGGGATTTTCAATTTGAAGCTTGTTTGTTCTGTGTATATTTGTTTCTCTCTCTCTCTCTCTCTCTCTCTCTCTCTCTCTCTTTCTGATGCATAGTCCTGTGTTTGCTCAGTCCTTACTTGGAAGAGGTTATAATGACAGATAAATCAACAAGAATGGTCAATCCAGATAAAGGCTCTGAACTTGGAAATGATGTGGTTTGTTTGAAAATTAAGGCCAAATTATACTGATTTCTTTGTCTTTTCTCTACAGCTCAGCCAAATCCACCTAAAATTCATGAGGGATGGTGGGCGTACAAAGAGGTTGTACAAGGGAGCTTTGTACCAGGTAATGTTTCTCACCCATTAACCTTTTTTGCATTTAAATGTTGGATTTAACGTGATGAGAATAATTAGTGTTTCCCTTAACCTCTCTGTGTATTTCATGATCATTGTATATATTGTACCTTAGCACAGGACTGAATCTGCATATAAGTTGTTATTTGTACATAGGAGCTGTTAACTCTTCTGTTCTAATAAATGTTCTAAAATACAGTGTATATCTAGATAATATCACTGTACCTTAGTCAGACTTTACTGTACATAAAATGAAGAAAAATCTTTTTTTTAATGATTGAAAAGGCTAATTGTCCAGGTTACCTTGTTTTTGTCTCATTTATCATGCTGAAATATCTAAGAACCGCTGAGCTAGGAACTCTCTATATACAGGTGCATCATGTGTGCAACTGTGTAAATCATAGCTTGGTTCACATGTCCCACAGTTCCGCAGCAGCAGAGCCCACAGACCAGGGGAAGTGCCCTAGATAAATCGGCGACGTTTATGTGCCATGCATAAGGGGGAAGCGTCAAGGAGGTAGATGAAACAGAGAGCAGTTTTGTTCCATGTGGATTCTCTCATTTTAGCTTAAATACACACAGAAATAAATATAATACTAAGAGACTTAGTCTGTGATGCAGGCCTGTGGTTTTAGCCCTCACTGAGGTATTACAGTCAGATGGAGTCATATGGACTGGCAGAGCACTGAGGGAGGAAGGATGTTCGACCACTGAAAGGAAGTCATTTCTCCAGCAGGAACCTTTATGTGACCATGTAATATTCATCACCTGTACTGCTAAGTAAAATCCATGTGCTTAATATTACATCAGTGCCTAATTAAACATGTTACATATTCGCTGAGCATTGCTAAGCCTGCATTAGTATAGCTGCAGTGAAGGACAGGGAAACAGAGTCACGGTGGTGTCAGAGGCCATCTCAGTTTGGACTGTCTGGTTTATTTCTCCGCTTGCTTATGAACAAATGAAAAAATTACCAAAGCCAAATATCTGGTTCTTCCTCTAGAGGAGGCAAGCTCTTTATAGTGCACCTGCGTGACCAGGGTCACAGGAAGTCTGCAGCACAGCATTAACTTTTATGGAGACTGTATAGTTTATGGAGGCTTATAGTTTATTAGACTTTATTATAGTTTCTTTCTTTCTTTCTTTCTTTCTTTCTTTCTTTCTTATGTTGTTCTAGAATGGGAGGGGGGATTTAAAGAGCTGACTGCAGTTACAAGGAAAACTAGGGCTGCATCTATGTGAACAATATAGGAAGGCCTGCATGTGCCCATACATGATTGGGCCTGTATATCACCAACAGAGAGAGATTGAGGGAGCCAGAGACTATGCTTTGTTAATTCACTCCTTGCACACCTTGCACGCCTAACATGACTGCCCGTGTATTCAAAGTATGAATGTAGTCTGCAAAGCCTGCCATAACATGACTGACATGACTGGCATGACTGACATAACTGATATGACTGAAATTACATCACTGGCATGATGAACAAAAGTAACATGACTGATATGACTGACATAACTGGAATGAGTGACATGACTGGCATGACTGTAATGACATGACTGATATGACTGACATGACTTATGTCTGACATGACTGGACTGACATGACTGATATGACTGGACTGACATGACTGATATGACTGGACTGACATGACTGACATGACTGTTATGACTGGACAGATATGCATACAAACTATACATACATTTAGGTAGAAGTGTGTGTGTGTGTGTGTGTGTGTGTGTGTGTGTGTGTGGTAGTGTATGTACTCAAACTATGACAACATATACTAATACATACATACATACATAAGTATACATAGAAACTATACATACATATAGGTATAAAGGTGTGTGTGTCTGTGTGTTTGTGTGAGAGAGAGACAAAAAAGAAGCCAAATATCAGTTTGTATGAGCATGTCTTAGTCACTGAGATATGGGTGGGTATGGCTAGGGAAGTGTCATTGTGAATGCTATAGGAAGGCCTGCTTGCGCCTGTATGTGTGTGTGCCTGGTTAATAGACACAGAGAGATCTAGGTAGCCAGAGCAATGTTTACTTAGGGCACAGAGATGGGAGGGGGAATGTGGGTGAGAGTGTGAGAGAGACTGAGTGTGTGAGTTTCAGCTTGCGTGCGTGTGAGAAGGAGAAGGTGACAGAGGGACTTTACATGCATTTTTATGCATTGTATATAATACTGCACTGTAGAGCCATACGATAACCGATTTAGAAGAAACTTGACAAATTTGTTCAGGATGGGATTCTGAATGGGCTTGTGCATTTTGGTCAGAATTGGATAAAATATGAAAGAGCTTTAAGAATATGAATATTGTATGTATCGATGCTGTCCATTAAAAAAATATTTAGCAGGTATAAGTGTCCTCAAATCCAAAATCTTTGGATTGTTTTTTGATTTCACACTCTGTAGAGTATTATAAGACTTTGCTTGACATGATAGTATGAAAATCCTAGGAGCAGTATGAAAAGTGATGATTTCAAACTATTAATAACTGTAAATAAACTGTGCATTTTTTAATAGGACATGTAATGGGAAAGTTGTTCGCATTACTGCAAGGAATCAAAAGAGTCCATTTGCATGTTCCCAAGTGGAATTATGTAGGGGATATACTTGCTTTTTTTGCAATAGCGCCCCCCAGTGGCCAATCGACACCCGGCTGGATTATGTCATAGGGGGTGTGCACTTGTCCACACCCAAGATGTTTCGTGCAAATCGACCAATGGTAAGCCTGTCAAACGCGTGCCGATCACTGATTGGCCGATTACGTCAGCCATTTTGGAAGTATGGCATGTCTGCTTTAGGACCTGGTTCCCAGAGGCCCATAGATGATGTCTGCCAAGTTTCATGTGGATCAGCCAATCTGAGTGCATGGGGCAAATTTTTGCATGTTATACCGCCCCCTAGCAGGTGAGGTATGGCAACCTCTGCGAGCTGCCCCAGACCCTCACAGGGAAGCTGTCTGTGAAGTGCCATCTCATTACATGCAAGTTTTCTTAAGTTAGAGCTCCATATGCGCAAAATTTACTATTGAATTTACGCCCCCTCATTTGATTGGCTTATACTGACTAGGTAGTGAAGAAATTAGCATTTTTGTTGGATACATTTTAAAGTTCAGACTCTTCTGAACGTTTTGATACCACATATGTGCATGTATGTGAAAAATCCAGGGACTAGTTCGCGCTCAAAGATGTGTGTGATTTTGCACATTATGCAAATTAACTCGAAATCTAAGTGGGCGGAGCTAAAGGGTCCTAGAGGCTTTTTTGTTTGGTTTGAGCCAAGGAATCCATCAGAAGTGGAATTTCGTTTCTATGACCTACGGTGTAGGAGATATGGACCAAAACGCAAAATGCTGCGCTATAGCGCCACCATCAGGCCAATGTGAGTCATTGTCTGGGTTTCCCTCATTGCACCTCTGGTGCACCTGTCTGACAAGTTTGGTGTTTCTGGGCCTTATGGTCTAGGCTGCAGTATGCGTTTTACAGCCTGAAAAATAATAATAATAAGAAGAATATAGCCGCAAGCGGCGATTGGCGGGTTCACACACAAATAGGCACATTTTGGCCTCAATAGGCAAAAGGAAGCCCAAAAGGTCCTTTAGACCTAAAAGTGAAAAGAAGCTGTTTGGGTTTGGCCAGTGTGTGCTCTACAGATAGAGTGTGATGACATCTGTGTGTGTCAGAAAGGGAGACACAGAAATAGCACATCTGGCTAGGGCTGCATCTATGTGAACAATATAGGAAGGCCTGCATGTGCCCATACATGATTGGGCCTGTATATCACCGACAGAGAGAGATTGAGGGAGCCAGAGACTATGCTTTGTTAATTCACTCCTTGCACACCTTGCACGCCTAACATGACTGCCCGTGTATTCAAAGTATGAATGTAGTCTGCAAAGCCTGCCATAACATGACTGACATGACTGGCATGACTGACATAACTGATATGACTGAAATTACATCACTGGCATGATGAACAAAAGTAACATGACTGATATGACTGACATAACTGGAATGAGTGACATGACTGGCATGACTGTAATGACATGACTGATATGACTGACATGACTTATGTCTGACATGACTGGACTGACATGACTGATATGACTGGACTGACATGACTGATATGACTGGACTGACATGACTGACATGACTGTTATGACTGGACAGATATGCATACAAACTATACATACATTTAGGTAGAAGTGTGTGTGTGTGTGTGTGTGTGTGTGTGTGTGTGTGTGTGGTAGTGTATGTACTCAAACTATGACAACATATACTAATACATACATACATACATAAGTATACATAGAAACTATACATACATATAGGTATAAAGGTGTGTGTGTCTGTGTGTTTGTGTGAGAGAGAGACAAAAAAGAAGCCAAATATCAGTTTGTATGAGCATGTCTTAGTCACTGAGATATGGGTGGGTATGGCTAGGGAAGTGTCATTGTGAATGCTATAGGAAGGCCTGCTTGCGCCTGTATGTGTGTGTGCCTGGTTAATAGACACAGAGAGATCTAGGTAGCCAGAGCAATGTTTACTTAGGGCACAGAGATGGGAGGGGGAATGTGGGTGAGAGTGTGAGAGAGACTGAGTGTGTGAGTTTCAGCTTGCGTGCGTGTGAGAAGGAGAAGGTGACAGAGGGACTTTACATGCATTTTTATGCATTGTATATAATACTGCACTGTAGAGCCATACGATAACCGATTTAGAAGAAACTTGACAAATTTGTTCAGGATGGGATTCTGAATGGGCTTGTGCATTTTGGTCAGAATTGGATAAAATATGAAAGAGCTTTAAGAATATGAATATTGTATGTATCGATGCTGTCCATTAAAAAAATATTTAGCAGGTATAAGTGTCCTCAAATCCAAAATCTTTGGATTGTTTTTTGATTTCACACTCTGTAGAGTATTATAAGACTTTGCTTGACATGATAGTATGAAAATCCTAGGAGCAGTATGAAAAGTGATGATTTCAAACTATTAATAACTGTAAATAAACTGTGCATTTTTTAATAGGACATGTAATGGGAAAGTTGTTCGCATTACTGCAAGGAATCAAAAGAGTCCATTTGCATGTTCCCAAGTGGAATTATGTAGGGGATATACTTGCTTTTTTTGCAATAGCGCCCCCCAGTGGCCAATCGACACCCGGCTGGATTATGTCATAGGGGGTGTGCACTTGTCCACACCCAAGATGTTTCGTGCAAATCGACCAATGGTAAGCCTGTCAAACGCGTGCCGATCACTGATTGGCCGATTACGTCAGCCATTTTGGAAGTATGGCATGTCTGCTTTAGGACCTGGTTCCCAGAGGCCCATAGATGATGTCTGCCAAGTTTCATGTGGATCAGCCAATCTGAGTGCATGGGGCAAATTTTTGCATGTTATACCGCCCCCTAGCAGGTGAGGTATGGCAACCTCTGCGAGCTGCCCCAGACCCTCACAGGGAAGCTGTCTGTGAAGTGCCATCTCATTACATGCAAGTTTTCTTAAGTTAGAGCTCCATATGCGCAAAATTTACTATTGAATTTACGCCCCCTCATTTGATTGGCTTATACTGACTAGGTAGTGAAGAAATTAGCATTTTTGTTGGATACATTTTAAAGTTCAGACTCTTCTGAACGTTTTGATACCACATATGTGCATGTATGTGAAAAATCCAGGGACTAGTTCGCGCTCAAAGATGTGTGTGATTTTGCACATTATGCAAATTAACTCGAAATCTAAGTGGGCGGAGCTAAAGGGTCCTAGAGGCTTTTTTGTTTGGTTTGAGCCAAGGAATCCATCAGAAGTGGAATTTCGTTTCTATGACCTACGGTGTAGGAGATATGGACCAAAACGCAAAATGCTGCGCTATAGCGCCACCATCAGGCCAATGTGAGTCATTGTCTGGGTTTCCCTCATTGCACCTCTGGTGCACCTGTCTGACAAGTTTGGTGTTTCTGGGCCTTATGGTCTAGGCTGCAGTATGCGTTTTACAGCCTGAAAAATAATAATAATAAGAAGAAATATAGCCGCAAGCGGCGATAGGCGGGTTCACACACACAATAAGCAAAAGGAAGCCCAAAAGGTCCTTTAGACCTAAAAGTGAAAAGAAGCTGTTTGGGTTTGGCCAGTGTGTGCTCTACAGATAGTGTGTAATGATATCTGCATGTGTCAGAAAGGGAGACACAGAAACAGCACATCTGGCTAGGGCTGCATCTATGTGAACAATATAGGAAGGCCTGCATGTGTCTATACATGATTGGGCCTGTATATCACCGACAGAGATAGATTGAGGGAGCCAGAGACTATGCTTTGTTAATTCACTCTTTACACACCTAGCATGCCTAACATGACTGCCCATGTATTCAAAGTATGAATGTAGTCTGCAAAGCCTGGCATTACATGACTGACATGACTGGCATGACTGGAATGACATCACTGCCATGACGAACAAAATTAACATGACTGATATGACTGACATAACTGGCATGACTGTAATGATTTGATGATTTGACTGACATGACTGATATGACTGGACTGAAATGACTGATATGACTGGACTGAAATGATTGGCATGACATGACTTACATGACTGGCAGAACATGACTGGCATGACTGATATGACTGACATCACTGGCATGACTTACATATACTATACATATACTATAGATATGCATACAAACTACATACATTTAGGTAGAAGTGTGTGTGTGTGTGTGTGGTAGTGTATGTACTCAAACTATGACAACATATACTAATACATACATACATAAGTATACATAGAAACTATACATACATATAGGTATAAAGGTGTGTGTGTCTGTGTTTGTGTGAGAGAGAGACAAAAAAGAAGCCAAATATCAGTTTGTATGAGCATGTGTTAGTCACTGAGATATGGGTGGGTATGGCTAGGGAAGTGTCATTGTGAATGCTATAGGAAGGCCTGCTTGCGCCTGTATGTGTGTGTGCCTGGTTAATAGACACAGAGAGATCTAGGTAGCCAGAGCAATGTTTACTTAGGGCACAGAGATGGGAGGGGGAATGTGGGTGAGAGTGTGAGAGAGACTGAGAGTGTGAGTTTCAGCTTGCGTGCGTGTGAGAAGGAGAAGGTGACAGAGGGACTTTACATGCATTCTTATGCATTGTATATAATACTGCACTGTAGAGCCATACGATAACCGATTTAGATGAAACTTGACAAATTTGTTCAGGATGGGATTCTGAATGGGCTTGTGCATTTTGGTCAGAATTGGGTAAAATATGAAAGAGCTTTAAGAATATGAATATTATATGTATCGATGCTGTCCATTAAAAAAATATTTAGCAGGTATAAGTGTCCTCAAATCCAAAATCTTTAGATTGTTTTTTGATTTCACACTCTGTAGAGTATTATAAGACTTTGCTTGACATGATAGTATGAAAATCCTAGGAGGAGTATGAAAAGTGATGATTTCAAACTATTATTAACTGTAAATAAACTGTGCATTTTTTAATAGGACATGTAATGGGAAAGTTGTTCGCACTACTGCAAGGAATCAAAAGAGTCCAATTGCATGTTCCCAAGTGGAATTATGTAGGGGATACACTTGCTTTTTTTGCAATAGCGCCCCCCAGTGGCCAATCGACACCTGGCTGGATTATGTCATAGGGGGTGTGCACTTGTCCACACCCAAGAGGTTTCGTGCAGATCGACCAATGGTAAGCCTGTCAAACGCGTGCCGATCACTGATTGGCCGATTACGTCAGCCATTTTGGAAGTATGGAGTGTCTGCTTTAGGACCTGGTTCCCAGAGGCCCATAGATGATGTCTGCCAAGTTTCATGTGGATCGGCCAATCTGAGTGCATGGGGCAAATTTTTGCATGTTATAGCGCCCCCTAGCAGGTGAGGTATGGCAACCTCTGCGAGCTGCCCCAGACCCTCACAGGGAAGCTGTCTGTGAAGTGCCATCTCATTACATGCAAGTTTTCTTAAGTTAGAGCTCCATATGCGCAAAATTTACTATTGAATTTACGCCTCCTCATTTGATTGGCTTATACTGACTAGGTAGTGAAGAAATTAGCATTTTTGTTGGATAGATTTTAAAGTTCAGACTCTTCTGAACGTTTTGATACCACATATGTGCATGTATGTGAAAAATCCAGGGACTAGTTTGCGCTCAAATATGTGTGTGATTTTGCACATTATGCAAATTAACTCGAAATCTAAGTGGGCGGAGCTTAATGGTTGTATATTAATTGTCCTATTGAATTTAGTCAAGGAATGTATAGGAACTGGAATTTTGGTTCTAGGACTTACGGTGTAGGAGATATGGACAAAAAGTCAATATGGTCTGCTATAGCGCCACCATCAGGCCAATTTGGGTCCCTGTATGGGAATCTGGTCCTTGGAGTTAACTGAACCTTTTTGCCAAGTTTGGGGTTTCTAGGCATTACGGTCTAGGCTGCACAATACGTTTTAGGTCAAAAAATGGGACAAAGAATAATAATAAGAAAGAATATAGCCGCAAGCGGCGATTGGCGGGTTCACACACCAATAGGCATTTAGGCCTCAATAGGCAAAAGGAAGCCCAAAAGGTCCTTTAGACCTAAAAGTGAAAAAAGCTGTTTGGGTTTGGCCAGTGTGTGCTCTACAGATGTAGAGTGTGATGACATCTGCGTGTGTCAGAAAGGGAGACACAAAAATAGCACATCTGGCTAGAGCTGCATCTATGTGAACAGTATAGGAAGGCCTGCACTTGCCTATACATGATTGGGCCTCTATATTACTGACAGAGAGAGATTGAGGGAGCCAGAGACTATGCTTTGTTATTTCACTCCTTGTACACGTAGCACGCCTAACATGACTGCCTGTGTATTCAAAGTATGAATGTAGTCTGCAAAGCCTGGCATGACTGACATGACTGGCATTACTGACATAACTGATATGACTGGAATGACATCACTGGCATGACGAACAAAATTAACATGACTGATATGACTGACATAACTGGCATGACTGTAATGATTTGAAGATTTGACTGACATGACTGGACTGACATGACTGATAGGACTGATATGACTGGACTGAAATGATTGGCATGACATGACTTACATGACTGGCAGAACATGACTGGCATGACTGGCATCACTGACATGACTGATATAACTGACATGACTGGACTGGCATGTCTGAGATGACTGACATCACTGGTATGACTGACATATACTATAGATATGCATACAAACTATACATACATTTAGGTAGAAGTGTGTGTGTGTGTGTGTGTGTGTGTGTGTGTGTGTGTGTGGTAGTATATATATTCAAACTATGACAACATATACTAATACATACATACATAAGTATACATAGAAACTATACATACATATAGGTATAAAGGTGTGTGTGTCTGTGTGTTTGTGTGAGAGAGAGAGACAAAAAAGAAGCCAAATATCAGTTTGTATAAGCATGTGTTAGTCACTGGGATATGGGTGGGTATGGCTAGGGAAGTGTCATTGTGAATGCTATAGGAAGGCCTGCTTGCACCTGTATGTGTGTGTGCCTGGTTAATAGACACAGAGAGATCTAGGTAGCCAGAGCAATGTTTACTTAGGGCACAGAGATGGGAGGGGGAATGTGGGTGAGAGTGTGAGAGAGACTGAGGGTGTGAGTTTCAGCTTGCGTGCGTGTGAGAAGGAGAAGGTGACAGAGGGACTTTACATGCATTTTTATGCATTGTATATAATACTGCACCGTAGAGCCATACGATAACCGATTTAGATGAAACTTGACAACTTTGTTCAGGATGGGATTCTGAATGGGCTTGTGCATTTTGGTCAGAATTGGATAAAATATGAAAGAGCTTTAAGAATATGAATATTATATGTATCGATGCTGTCCATTAAAAAAATATTTAGCAGGTATAAGTGTCCTCAAATCCAAAATCTTTGGATTGTTTTTTGATTTCACACTCTGTAGAGTATTATAAGACTTTGCTTGACATGATAGTATGAAAATCCTAGGAGCAGTATGAAAAGTGATGATTTCAAATTATTATTAACTGTAAATAAACTGTGCATTTTTTAATAGGACATGTAATGGGAAAGTTGTTCGCATTACTGCAAGGAATCAAAAGAGTCCAATTGCATGTTCCCAAGTGGAATTATGTAGGGGATACACTTGCTTTTTTTGCAATAGCGCCCCCCAGTGGCCAATCGACACCCGGCTGGATTATGTCATAGGGGGCGTGCACTTGTCCACACCCAAGAGGTTTCGTGCAGATCGACCAATGGTAAGCCTGTCAAACGCGTGCCGATCACTGATTGGCCGATTACGTCAGCCATTTTGGAAGTATGGCATGTCTGCTTTAGGACCTGGTTTCCAGAGGCCCATAGATGATGTCTGTCAAGTTTCATGTGGATCGGCCAATCTGAGTGCATGGGGCAAATTTTTGCATGTTATAGCGCCCCCTAGCAGGTGAGGTATGGCAACCTCTGCGAGCTGCCCCAGACCCTCACAGGGAAGCTGTCTGTGAAGTGCCATCTCATTACATGCAAGTTTTCTTAAGTTAGAGCTCCATATGTGCAAAATTTACTATTGAATTTACGCCCCCTCATTTGATTGGCTTATACTGACTAGGTAGTGAAGAAATTAGCATTTTTGTTGGATACATTTTAAAGTTCAGACTCTTCTGAACGTTTTGATACCACATATGTGCATGTATGTGAAAAATCCAGGGACTAGTTCGCGCTCAAAGATGTGTGTGATTTTGCACATTATGCAAATTAACTCGAAATCTAAGTGGGCGGAGCTTAATGGTTGTATATTAATTGTCCTATTGAATTTAGTCAAGGAATGTATAGGAACTGGAATTTTGGTTCTAGGACCTACGGTGTAGGAGATATGGACAAAAAGTCAATATGGTCCGCTATAGCGCCACCATCAGGCCAATTTGGGTCCCTGTATGGGAATCTGGTCCTTGGAGGTAACTGAACCTTTTTGCCAAGTTTGGGGTTTCTAGGCATTACGGTCTAGGCTGCACAATACGTTTTAGGTCAAAAAATGGGACAAAGAATAATAAGAAAGAAAAATATGTGTGTGATTTTGCACATTATGCAAATTAACTCGAAATCTAAGTGGGCGGAGCTAAAGGGTCCTAGAGGCTTTTTTGTTTGGTTTGATCCAAGGAATCCATCAGAAGTGGAATTTCGTTTCTATGACCTACGGTGTAGGAGATATGGACCAAAACGCAAAATGCTGCGCTATAGCGCCACCATCAGGCCAATGTGGGTCATTGTCTGGGTTTCCCTCATTGCACCTCTGGTGCACCTGTCTGACAAGTTTGGTGTTTCTGGGCCTTACGGTCTAGGCTGCAGTATGCGTTTTACAGCCTGAAAAATAATAATAATAAGAAGAACAAGCGGCGATTGGCGGGTTCACACACCAATAGGCATTTTGGCCTCAATAGGCAAAAGGAAGCCCAAAAGGTCCTTTAGACCTAAAAGTGAAAAAAAAGCTGTTTGGGTTTGGCCAGTGTGTGCTCTACAGATGTAGAGTGTGATGACATCTGCGTGTGTCAGAAAGGGAGACACAAAAATAGCACATCTGGCTAGAGCTGCATCTATGTGAACAGTATAGGAAGGCCTGCACTTGTCTATACATGATTGGGCCTCTATATTACTGACAGAGAGAGATTGAGGGAGCCAGAGACTATGCTTTGTTATTTCACTCCTTGCACACGTAGCACGCCTAACATGACTGCCTGTGTATTCAAAGTATGAATGTAGTCTGCAAAGCCTGGCATGACTGCCATGACTGGCATTACTGACATAACTGATATGACTGGCATGACTGGAATGACATCTCTGGCATGACGAACAAAATTAACATGACTGATATGACTGACATAACTGGCATGACTAATGATTTGAAGATTTGACTGACATGACTGATAGGACTGATATGACTGGACTGAAATGATTGGCATGACATGACTTACATGACTGGCAGAACATGACTGATATAACTGACATGACTGGACTGGCATGTCTGATATGACTGACATCACTGGTATGACTGACATATACTATACATATACTATAGATATGCATACAAACTATACATACATTTAGGTAGAAGTGTGTGTGTGTGTGTGTGTGTGTGTGTGTGTGTGTGTGTGTGTGGTAGTATATGTATTCAAACTATGACAACATATACTAATACATACATACATAAATATACATAGAAACTATACATACATATAGGTATAAAGGTGTGTGTGTCTGTGTGTTTGTGTGAGAGAGAGAGACAAAAAAGAAGCCAAATATCAGTTTGTATGAGCATGTGTTAGTCACTGAGATATGGGTGGGTATGGCTAGGGAAGTGTCATTGTGAATGCTATAGGAAGGCCTGCTTGCGCCTGTATGTGTGTGTGCCTGGTTCATAGACACAGAGAGATCTAGGTAGCCAGAGCAATGTTTACTTAGGGCACAGAGATGGGAGGGGGAATGTGGGTGAGAGTGTGAGAGAGACTGAGAGTGTGAGTTTCAGGCTGCGTGCGTGTGAGAAGGAGAAGGTGACAGAGGGACTTTACATGCATTCTTATGCATTGTATATAATACTGCACTGTAGAGCCATACGATAACCGATTTAGATTAAACTTGACAAATTTGTTCAGGATGGGATTCTGAATGGGCTTGTGCATTTTGGTCAGAATTGGGTAAAATATGAAAGAGCTTTAAGAATATGAATATTATATGTATCGATGCTGTCCATAAAAAAAATATTTAGCAGGTATAAGTGTCCTCAAATCCAAAATCTTTGGATTGTTTTTTGATTTCACACTCTGTAGAGTATTATAAGACTTTGCTTGACATGATAGTATGAAAATCCTAGGAGGAGTATGAAAAGTGATGATTTCAAACTATTATTAACTGTAAATAAACTGTGCATTTTTTAATAGGACATGTAATGGGAAAGTTGTTCGCACTACTGCAAGGAATCAAAAGAGTCCAATTGCATGTTCCCAAGTGGAATTATGTAGGGGATACACTTGCTTTTTTTGCAATAGCGCCCCCCAGTGGCCAATCGACACCCGGCTGGATTATGTCATAGGGGGCGTGCACTTGTCCACACCCAAGAGGTTTCGTGCAGATCGACAAATTGTAAGCCTGTCAAACGCGTGCCGATCACTGATTGGCCGATTACGTCAGCCATTTTGGAAGTATGGCATGTCTGCTTTAGGACCTGGTTTCCAGAAGCCCATAGATGATGTCTGTCAAGTTTCATGTGGATCGGCCAATCTGAGTGCATGGGGCAAATTTTTGCATGTTATAGCGCCCCCTAGCAGGTGAGGTATGGCAACCTCTGCGAGCTGCCCCAGACCCTCACAGGGAAGCTGTCTGTGAAGTGCCATCTCATAACATGCAAGTTTTCTTAAGTTAGAGCTCCATATGCGCAAAATTTACTATTGAATTTACGCCCCCTCATTTGATTGGCTTATACTGACTAGGTAGTGAAGAAATTAGCATTTTTGTTGGATACATTTTAAAGTTCAGACTCTTCTGAACGTTTTGATACCACATATGTGCATGTATGTGAAAAATCCAGGGACTAGTTCGCGCTCAAATATGTGTGTGATTTTGCACATTATGCAAATTAACTCGAAATCTAAGTGGGCGGAGCTTAATGGTTGTATATTAATTGTCCTATTGAATTTAGTCAAGGAATGTATAGGAACTGGAATTTTGGTTCTAGGACTTACGGTGTAGGAGATATGGACAAAACGTCAATATGGTCTGCTATAGCGCCACCATCAGGCCAATTTGGGTCCCTGTATGGGAATCTGGTCCTTGGAGTTAACTGAACCTTTTTGCCAAGTTTGGGGTTTCTAGGCATTACGGTCTAGGCTGCACAATACGTTTTAGGTCAAAAAATGGGACAAAGAATAATAAGAAAGAAAAATTCTAACAATTACAATAGGGTTCCCACACTATGTGTGTGTGAACCCTAAAAACTCGAGCAATTACAATAGGGTTCCCACACTATGTGTGTGAACCCTAAAAAACTCGAGCAATTACAATAGGGTTCCCACACTATGTGTGTGAACCCTAAAAAGGATAAAGAGGGAGAGGCTTAAAGCAGCATCTCTGAATCAGAGTCACATCCTGTGGGATCTGCTGCTGGGTGCAGACGCACACCATCTTGAGCTGTATAAGGAGGGTGTCAGAGATGGAGCTGTATAAAGAGCGTGTCAGAGATTGACAATTTGGCCCGCATTTGTTCACCAGTGGTGTGGCGATGAGCCTGTGGTGAAGGCCGGGTAGTTGCGCTCCTCGGAATGTCCGCATCTCTGTGACCGTCCAGCCAGAGTGGCCGTTATTTCCGAGCCCTACTGACATTCACTGTTAGCGCCTGCCACACACATGGGGTATGGATAGACTGTGCTCCAGGGGCCAGGGGACATGCGCGTTGAGCCCGGCTGGGCAGACTGATTACTCTTCACATGTGGAGTTTTCTGCTGTGCTCTCTTGACCAACGGTTGCACACAGCCTTTTAATACGCTTTTCAAGGAGTTGGGGAGGGACTTAATGATGTTGGACCACTGACAGGGGAAGCTGGGAGGGAAACAAAAGGTCTTATAGTGTTCATTTACATGTGCATGGCAGGAATCCTGGTGCGTAACATATTTCTGGTGATAAGAAATGTGATTTTTTTTTTTTAGATGAAAGTTAAATATCACTGAAGACCTTACACAGCTGGTTTCCCACCTACCAGGTTGTGTAGCTACTGTAGTGGACTGGTGCACAGTAAGCAGCCACCCAGAAACACAGCTACAGCGCTGCTATACATGGATTTTTAATGTAACATTGTGCTACCAGGTCCTGTTACCTGTCAGATTAGAAGGTACTGTTGGAGAAAGCAATGCTCCAAAGCAGATCAGGGCGTCCATTCAGTTTTAAGCGAAGCTCTTTAAAATCAATAACGGATGCTAATGGGCAAGTGAAGCATGCATGGAAAGCAGGTACAGGCAGTTTACAGAGTGACAGCCATTGATCAAAACTTAATTAAGGAAACAGAGAGATGACTATGGAGCACGGGTGATTTGTGTCTAAGAGATTATTGGCGGGGAATGGGCAGCCACTAAAGGCATGTTTGACTTCACTTTCTCTCTGTCTTCTGGGTACACACATGCATCATGGATGTTAATGATCATGAGTCTAGGAAATCAGTCAGACATTGTGTCTCATTTTTCATTTATTCTGCATGGCATTTTTTTTGTTTTGCAGATGATCACAAACTGTGCACAGTGGTTTTTTTTCTTGTTTGTACACATTTATAAATGGATGATTGATTACATTTTTGATTGCATCAGAGCATGAGTAAGTGTAACTATTGACCCACAAGCTATTTCAGTGCTGGTTGTTTTGCTTTGTCTAACAAAGATCTCCTTTCAGACCCAATCTGATTAGGGCACCAATCAGTTGTCTAAGTCTTCTCTTGTATCACACGGCATCTGCGTTCCTGGTATGAAGTGTGCAATTGTCACAACTTCTAAGGCAGCCAAAACAAAATTGTGGGCACTGCCAGGAGGCTGCACAGATGGAGAAAGTAGTGGAAAATTCTTTCCTTGCACGAATCACTGAAAGAACTTCACAAATCCTCACATACAGTAAGTGTACCCAGCCCTTTCCAGACTGACCTGGAGAATCTGAAGCTGGGTTTCTGCTTCATCTGGGTGTCAGCTTTACTGATGACAGATCCTATCACTCCAGTCAACTTCTACCTAGTAGATAGGAAAGGCTGTTACTATACTGTCTAAACTGCTGTGAAAAGATATTTAGGAAGAATCATTATCTATTTTAGCTGCAGTCAGTTAAGGTAGACTATGTACACATCTTTTTGACATTTTGTGATTTTGTAAAAGGTAGAAGGCTGCTGCTACACCAAACAACAGCTACTGCTGTGTAGAATGTCTGACCTGGTTTCTGTAGTGCATACAGAATTCCTGCTATAGGCTGCAGCAACATTACATACTCCAAGATTTGCTTAGCTCGGCTTTAGAAGTGCCCAGCTTCAGGTGACAGATTTGTTTGTTTGGGTTATTTTTTTTGCTGTTTCCTGCCATGTTGAAGAGAAGTATTCACTGGCCTGTGCTCACGATGCCAGTCTTTGGAATTCATGTGACTGAAGGCACCAAAGATCACACATGTGATCCCATCAGCTATAGTCTTACCTCCACATTTAACATTTAGAGCCATCTGAACATCCACACTTGTGGCCAAGTTCTGCAACTGCGAACAGAACGTTCAGTGACAAGGGAGTTAAAGACTGTTTATCCACTACTGAAACTAACTACCGGTAACTATTAAGATAAAATATTTCCATTCTAAAAATAAGATGCAATTGCACTATGGCAACCTCTTGTGAATGTTGTTGACAAGCAGTTTAGTAGCCTGCTGTTCTTGTAGTGCACAAACATTGTTAAGTTGTGTGCAAAGGAAGGTTATTGTTTTTTTGTCAGTTAAGACTCATTTTGCCACATAGATACTATGTAGCATGTTTTCTTGAATCGGGATGCACCATCAACATTCTGGTATCCACTTATCCTTATGACTCCTGTACAATTGAAGATAGATGTCTAGTGAATATTTTCAAGCACTGTTTACCACCTTTACTGTAAGGATTGTGACGGCGACCTTTCATACATCACCATCGTGTATTATACTGGCAGTTCAAGGTGAAGGTGGAATCTTTCTGCTCTACAGTCCCGTGCAGTAAAATGGTATTTTCTCAAAAGGGTATATGAATTTTGTTGGTGGTACCAGGCCACAAATATTGATTTATATATATATATATATATATATATATATATATATATATATATATATATATATATATATATATATATATGCCAGGAATATGATGTAATAAATGTAATAATTTTAGTATCAAAAACTGATAATTCAGTGATATTTCGGTTTGCATTACAACATTGAAATTAGAAGTCAGAATCATTGTTTTATTTTGAAATGTAAAAAAAATAATTTAAATATTAAATTCACAAAAATATATTTTCTGTTTTATTCTGACAGACATTTAGCTCCTAATACAACTAAATTTAACTGCAGTATATTAATACCATCAACGCGACCTTTTTTTGTCAGTGGATGGAAGAGCAAAACATTGAGATCCTACTATAAACTCCAAATTGAAGAGGCCCCACAACAAAAACCAGTAGCGTAGCGGAATGGTAATTCATCTCATTGACAGCAATGCCAGCTTTTCCCAGAGGCCCACAGGAATGCTAAGTTTAGACGGCCAAACAGATTCAGAGTGGCTAATTTTCTTTTGGTGGTGAAATACATCATGCAGAGGATCTCCTCTGAAGGGGTGACAGCTGTAGGTATTAAGAGACTCTGTGATGGATGGGGTTGTGGGAGGAAACTTCTCATAACCTTCCATTTATTTAGCACCACTTGACTGACAGAAGAAAGAGGGAGACAGAGAAAGAGAGAGAGAGTGAGTGATAGGGAATGTTGAAGAGACAGTTTGGGAGGGATGAGAAAATACTCATGTTCATCACAGCCATGATGGCTCTGTCACTTTTCTATAAGCCTGAAGTTTCTGTTTATAGCCATCCGGCCAGAGGGGTTATCAGCAACATGCCTATAAAGCTGAAAGTGTAAAGAGGACATGCTGTAATAAAGTGGTCTGAGACATGTCCTCCTGTCTCCATGTAATATGATTACTTAGTATCTGACACCTTTCATTTTTATTACACAAAACAAATGATCCATGTTCGGATATGCACAGGCCACATCTGAGGGCTTTTCACTGTGAAAAAATAGAATTTTAATTTAATTATCATAATTTAGTGACAATTAAAGGAAATTGAGTTTTGCTCTGTTATGGTAGAGCAAAAATAAACCAGATTTTTAAGGATGCCCAATAACAAGTAAATATTTGGTTTTGTGGTCTTAAAAGTATCTCTCTGCAAATGAAGACGTGATGGAGATTTCTCACCATATTACTGTTAAATATGCCCTGAGAAAATATAAACCTTATGTTTAAAGTTTATGCAGTTTTTGCAGAAATGTAAAATTAGTAATTAATTAGAGACATGCAATGTTTAGATATCGAAAAGGAAATTGACTACCTTATTGAAAAACAATTATATCTTAGCAAACATTAAACGTTTTATTTCTCACTGTGCTAAAAGTTTAGTAGCAACTAAGAATCTTTTAAAAATTATAGACGTGATCTTTGAGAGGAGGTTTGCTCCTTCAGAGCTGAAAGAATAGGCTGAAGTTGACTTAAACCTGTGTAATCAGACGGCATTATTCATGCAGCAAGGCCACAAAGAGTATCAACTGCTTAAATAGTCAAAAGGAACCCAGGAGCCCAGCACTGTGGCCAATCAGAGACGGGAGACCCGTCTGGCCTCATAGCACTGCATTTGTGACCTTGGTGTTGGCTTCAGAAACTCCCCAGCTTCACGTTTCTGCCGAGTCCACAGTGCCCTTGCGTAACTTTTGAAGTACAACCCAATGTAAATATGTCTAGATGATTCTATTTGGCCGGGGAGACTCTGGGGAGTACCATTAATGCCAATAATACACTCTCCGCCACTACCTCTGTAAGCTGCTGTGGATCTGTGACTATTTTCCTGTTCAGTGGGGCTTCTCGAAGACGCGAATGCTAATGAGTTCTTTGCCTGCTGATGAAAAATGACCCCTGCTGCTCAAGAAATCTTCCTGCCACATCTTAGAAGGACAAGATGGTGTCTCCACATGAATAAAGTTATTGGCTTTGACTAGAAGAGTTGATAATGGCAATTGTGTTCAGTTTGCCCTAGACTCCTTGCTGTTGTGCCTGGTGGGCTAATGTGTACAGATAAGACAGGAAGGAGGTGTGAAGCAGTGTGTCTCAGAACAAGCTCCAAGCGAGACTTAAAACCGAGAGGGGGAAAAGTGAACCGACTGAAATGTCTCTGGTAAAACAAAACTGCATATCCTCCATCTGCTCTTTCAACTGATCTTTTTTGTGTGTGAGATTGAAGCAGACAGAAAAAAATATTTCAGGGCAATTTGGGGAAAATTTGTCTCTGTATGACTGTGTATGCACAATGAAATGTCTCTTTTGAAACATCTCTTTTTTTCTCCATTATTTCTCAGTCAGTCTCGATGTACATGATGCACATAACTCATTCTAAAGGCTAAAGAACACTAACAAAACCTTTAATTACAATTCATTGCATTCAGAAAGAATTATGTTTTTGTAACATGGCACATCAGAGCAGGTATGAGGCAGAAAGATGCAAGTGCAGGAAAGAATTTAAGAAAAACTAAACAGGAACAAATGCAAAATCGGAACAACTACCAGAAACATACACTAGACCTGACCATTGATCTGAGAATCCAGGAAACATACACTAGACCTGACCGTTGATCTGGAAACATACGTTACATGAAGTTAGAAGTACCAACCGGAAACCTGACATAGCATGAATTTCACAACATGAACTAGACTAGAAGCACTGAGCAGAGGAACTAGGAATCATGGCCATAAACAAACATCACAAAACATGAACCTAACCTTCACCTGAAATACATTGCATGAGGTTAAACACATAAGGAACACTGTAATACACACAGGTAAGTAACCAAAACAGGAGCTAAACACAAGAAAATCAAGTACAAACCTCCATTTAACCTCCACTCAACAACTAAACTCATCAAAGAGCTTAAATAGATACATCAATGACGACTAAACAAGACAGCTGAAACCAATACAGGGCAGGAAACTAAAACCAACAAGGGCAGAACCGGTGACCATAGAACAGAGCTAAAGAGAAAACCATGACGAGTTAAATGTTTGAGGCAAGGCAGGATGCAAGTACAAGTCGCTGTGTGGGCAAAATACCCCCCCCCCCCAACAGTAAATCACAACAATGCAACATACAAAATGCCATGCACACATGAATGATGGCAAGTACATCTTTAAGATATCAGAAGTATGGCACAAACATCTACAGTCACACAAGACTCAGGGAAGTACACAAAGGCCCCATGGAGACACAGGCTATATTCAAAACAGCCTATTACATACTACTCACATACTGATTGGGTCCCAAGTGTGCAGTATGTGACCAAAATACATTTTTGCAGTACAAGAAAAATACCCGGATGATGTACTACTCAGGCCAAATATTCCAGTATGTAACCTGTCTTCATGGTGTACTGTATCCTGTCATGGGCAGAACCTCCATACATTCACATGACTTTGTAGTATGGTTTACATTTGTTGCATACTGGATACTATACTCCATGCTACTACTCGGACCAGTATTGCAGTGAACAGTATATTTTGAGTGTGGTATACAGTATGTGGTAGGCTCTTTTGAATATAGCCACACTAACATTAGGGCAAACAAGTAAAAAGCCATGTCCCGTGGCAATAGGAGAGGGAGCTGAGGAGAGTGGCAATTTGAAATTCATCTTGTGAAGTTCCTGGATATTTAGTAATAAATAAAAAATTACCATTGTAGTGTGCATAAAATCTGCATTGAAATCAATATCACTCTTGGGGATGTGATATTATGAGATTACCACAATATGAGGAAACAGTGATTGACTAATTTAATCTGCCATTGAGACTTGTGGAATTTCATATTCAGGAAAAAAGTGTTTTGTGTTTGGTGTTTGAAGTTCTGTGGTGTAATGATAGTTTATTATAGGAGAAGTTCATGATGGTCCATACTGGTGATGCATCTAGCGGTTCAGACAATACTGAGCATGCAAACAAAATCATTTTCTCATCTGTTTTGCATTTTTTGTTAATTACGGTGCCAAATGGTAGCAAACGTGTGTTAATAAAACAGATGAGATCTTGAAAGGTCAAAGAAACACAAATTTTGCCTTTTAGCATCTTGTTTAGTACTTAAACATATTTATTTTACTCCTTTGTTTAGTCTAGATGATTAAAGGGTGGTGTTCCTATGTATAACACCTGGAAGGTTGTTAATGGCTGAGCATGAAGCAGACACTGCAAGCCATTTCCATCCTGGGCTATGGAAACAGGGAGGGAGCAGATAGATTCTGGTGGACCATGGTCAGCAAACAAAGCAAAGGTGTCTGCTCTGTATTGATTTATGTCACCTTGTTAGAGCTAAGAGGACAGAACATTGGCCTCATTGCTGTGAATACTCTCCCTGCAAGCCTGTCAAAATTTTGTAAACATGCAAAGTGTGAATAAATGTTTTCGATAAGTGCACAGTGTGGTTACTTTGTGGCAAGGACTAATGTTATGTGAAACCACAGTACCTGTGGGTCTGTCAAATGAAGTAGTTCATAATGAATACTGAATAATAAAAGGTGATGAAAATTTGACCTTCACATTTATCAAAAACAAAAGTAACTAACTTGTGTGAAAAGAAAACCCTGTGTTCCTTTCTCTTCAATGTAGAATGTGTTTCTTCAACACATCATTTGCCTGTTTCAAATGTTCACGTTCCCACGATGCTACGGTTACCGCAGGATGCGTATAATTCATAGAAGCAATTTCCTGGTTTGTTTGCTCGATCTCTGAAGAGAAATTTTGAACACGAATGGCAGTTATGATCCAAATGGCACTAATCCATTGGTGGCTTGTTATGGACCATTTGATCCTCCATAGCACCTTATTTATTCACGGCAGGGTCATTGAGGAATCTTACTCGTTGATTGCTCACAGGATTGATTTAATGTCTTCCAGGCTCTGGAAAAGAAAAGGCTTCTTATTTCTCTTGCAGAGTGCTCCTATACATCTACTGTTTACACACGTACAAGACATGTCCTGCTTACAAGACAGAAGTGCAAGGTCATCAGCTCTGTTAGTGTAAGCAGCAGCTGATTAACGGGCAATGGCACCGGCTTGATCTCGAACCCTATGTGCTTTACCATCACGGGAATTCTGCCTGGCCTGGCTTCCCATTCAGATTCTTGTTTTCTCCAGTGCAGAAAGCTACCCTGTTTGTTGTTTTGTGTGTGTTTTATCTACTGGGGGTAATTATGGTTCTGTTTGGCAGTAAATCAGGAGTCATAATTGTGTTGTATCAAGAAAACATTAAGAAACATATTCAGCTTGTCAAATTCGACCACCCAAAATCAAACCAGTAATTTCCCATAGTCTGAGGCAGAAAGCAAAAACTCTGAATTTTTTTGCTCTGAATAACACTTCCTCCCCCCCATATCAGATTTGAGTGAATTTCTTTTTGTGTGGTGACACATAAAAGGAACATGGGTTTCCATCACAACACGGTGTTCAATCACTTATCAGCAATGCGTTTGATACAGCAGAAGGTTCGTCTTCTCTTTCAACCACTGCCAATCAGCCCTGGGCCTAGGAAAGCATGCTCACCTTCTGAACATCTGCCTCTGGCTCTAGATTTGGGACTCACAGATCACCCTCTGAAAAGCTTTGCATGTCATTCCTGATATTAATGCACTAAGTGTCTAATATTTTTCTGAAATGACTCAGAGAGTCCTGGGGAATGAGGGCATTACCCATTTTAATGTTTCCCTATTCTGCTGAGAATCACATTGGTGACATATTGGTGACATTCTGACGTCATTCTGATTAGTGATGTCCAGAGGTGTCAATTCCAGGTTCAGAAAGTAAAAGTCCTCACCAGGATTTTGCTCAGGCTTCCTGGATTGTGTTGATTCCACTAATTTTACCTGGATTGCACTAATTAGAAAATCTAGTAAGCTTGAGCAAAATCCTGATGAGGACTTTTACTTTCTGAACCTGGAATTGACACCTCTGGTGATGTCTCTGCAGATGTAATGGTGTAAGGTATGGGTGTACTGTAGGTTTTAGGCCAGAATAGATAAGGCATATCTCTCTTCTAATGGCATTGGTAGCTAGAGTATGTGGAGTTGTACAATGCGTTTTGTATCAGCCCACTTTTGACAAACATAATATTAACCTTTAAGTGGTAGTGCTTCCAACCTTTAATATGGTGAATAACTGTGCTATTATCTGACTTGAATAGGTTTTTGTATGAAAAGATTTTATTGCTTGCCATTTGTAGAAATGCCTCTGCACTTAATCTACATTACAAAGATTTTCACAACAAAATAAAAGGAAGTAGATCTTCATTATCACTGTTTTATTACTTCATACTGTGCCAAAACTGTTGGTTAGATTGTGAGGAATACCCCTTATATGCTAGAGACTTTAAAACATTAAGTTTATGTAGTGGGGTTATCTTTATTACAGTGAACTGGATTTTCCAGATATGTTCCTTATAATTGTTGCCTACTTGATAATGTCTTTTTCATACCAATCCCAAAGAATTAAGCCATGAAATGTACTCTAAATGTGCTAGACTGTACATCCAAAAGAGAAAAGAGAATTAAAACACATTATCTGTGGTCTCACAGGAGGCCATCACAGCCTTTAGTACACTGACCACTGCATGTCTTCCTTTGTCTTGTAATATGAACCACAGCTGGTCCATTTTGGACACTTGGAGACATGATTCCATAGAGCCATTATTCCATGATCTTTCCACTGAATGCTTAGCCATAGAAAGCCCAACAGCCCTCTACACAATTACTGCACTTCACACTGACACTCTTTCCATACCACCCTGTGGGCATCTGTCAAGCCTCTCCCGCCCACACAGGCAGTAATAGCTCTGCCACCAATGAGAATCACGTAATGAGAAATATGCTTTTTTCTTGTTTCTACCCTGCCCCCAGATCCCCCCACCCACACACACACGTTACACATTTCTGTGTTACACTGACTCACTGCCACACAGTTTAGGATGGGCTCTGCAAAGTGGGCTGTATCATTTATCTACCACCAGTTGATCTGCTGTTGGGCTGAGTAGAGTGAACACATTATAGTTAGTTGGGTTTTCTGATGTCATCAGTGTTGCTGTTAGAATTTCTAGCTTTTAAGACCAAGGAAAGTCAACATGTGGCTTCGAGAGCTCAAAAGAATCCCTTAAACCTAGCATGGTATGACACTCAAACATAGCCTGCTAAGGCTTTCAAACCAAGCATGGTACAGCTCTCAAACCTAGCCTGGTATGGCTCTCAAACCTAGCCTGGGAAGGCTTTCAAACCTAACCTGGTTCAGCTTTCAAACCTAGTATTGTCAGGCTCTCAAACCTAGCCTGGTAAGGTTCTCAAATTTAGCCTGGTATTGCTTTCAATCCAAGCCTGGTAAGGATCTCAAACCTAGCCTGGTAAGGATCTCAAACCTAGCCTAGTAAAGATCTCAAACCTACCCTGTTATGGCTCTTAAACCTAGCCTGATACGGCTTTCAAACCTAGCATGGTAAGGTTTTCAAAGCTAGCATGGTCATGCTCTCAAACATATGCTAGTATGGCTCTCAAACTTAGCATGGTAAGGCTCTTAAACCTAGCCTAGTATACCTCTTAAACCTAGCCAGAGCACTGAGCTGCACCTAGAACACTGCAAAGTGGATCTCTCTCATTACAATCATCTTCCTTTTTTATACAATGTATCTCCTTCATGGTACCAAACAATATAGGTTGCTGTTGTTTTTAGCAGACCTATGACACAAACATAATAACTGTTCATTGTCAGACCTCATGAAACACTTTATCACCTGATTTTTATATTAAAACATAAATATGTTAGGACACTTGAGGACTGTGTATGTGCACACGCGTGTGTGCTTGAGTGGATGAGAGAGTAATGAAACATTTGAGGAAATGCAGTTTTGTGAGCTGTAGTAGCCCAGGTTCTGGACCGAGCACAGCAGTAAATCTGCAGTGCATGAGTGAGTTCTGCCCAGAAGACATGTGCATTGAACAAGAGTCGGAGCAGGCTGTGTGTCCCAAATGCTTCGCCTTCTCTGGCGCTGTAAACACCCAGCTGTAGATGAAGCAGTATTTTTGCTGTCAGCCTTCAGTCTCTGGACTAATGTGCTGACGGGGAGCAGTAGAAACTCTTTCTTTGCTACGGATCTTCAGGTTTTCTGGATTTTTTCACAATGGGTAAGTTTAGAAAGCCTGTCCTGTTACAAGGCAAGCACAGGGTCTACTGGGAATGTGCTGCAGTTCATATTCCTGGAAATTTAGCAGTAGTACATTTGAACAAATAGTGCACACTGAATGTTTTAGTAATACTCTAATAGCAGAAATTGTTTGCTTTAACGATTTTGCTGCTTGATAGCTTGCTAGCATGTTTTCCCTGGGCATCAATACTGAGTAAAAGAGATTAGTAGTGCACCATGTAGGAAATATTCTTTCAATTGTCTGATGTCTAGCAAAAGGAAATATGCAGTACAACACAAAACCATGGAATTCTGATAAAATCCTCACTAGCAATTATTGATGTGGCATCTGTCCTCATACATTGTAGAGTTCAGAGAATGGGCATTCATTCATTCAGTTTTAATTGAATATTATTGTGGAAACAAGGGTCCTTTAACACTCTTCAGTCTCATTTCCAAGGGGAGCTATAGGCTCTTGTGCATATCATACATGTTTCAATTAACACGATCCGCTGGGTTTTAGAAGAAAAAAAAATGTTGCTTCTTATAATGTCCCATGCTGGAGTACAGGCTTCAGCTCTTCACCCTGCTGTGCATTACCTTCTGGCTTATCACCTTCTGTATTTGGGAGATAAATGTGTTGTAAAGACCCTAAGCCTCTCAACCATTCGGCAAGGGTCTAAGGGGGTGTTCTGAGAAAGCATATGTTGCACAGAGGAACAGTTAGTGAAATCAAATCACAAAGGCCTGGTGTTCAAAGTGGAACTAGAGTTACCCTCTTCCCCCAGGTTCTAATGCACATTTTAGGTGTCCGTCTTTATCTGTGGAGTCAAGGGCCACCAGGACACGACTAGATATGAAACGTTCTATATGACAAAGGGGGGGAATACTCACTGTGGTCTGACTCTGAGCTGAGCTGTAAAAGACTGGGTGTAAAAAAGAGTGTAAAAGCCATTCTCTTTTACAACTGAGGTGGAGATTTTTCTGGTCTGATGTCATGACATGTGGTCTGTTTGTTATAGGAATTTTCAAAGATGCCTGAAAATACATATTGTATTTTTGTGGTCAGTGTTGCAGGTTCTGAATGAGCACAATTGTAAATTAACATAATTACAATTTCCAGTAGCTTTAGTTCATAAATGAATCAATAGAATATCAAGCTTCCTGAACCAAAGGCCATAGATCATTTATTTCCTTATGGTCAGCAGGGCAATAAGCAGGAGGCAGTGCAGATCAGTCCGTAAGGGTGCCGCAACAGGATTTCAATTTGTAGCATGAGACTGTAATCAGCAAAGGACAACACACCACACGGTTCTTGTATGTGTTTTTGTGTGTGTGTGTGTGTGTGTGTGTGTGGGTGTGTGTTCTTCTCATATGTCTTTTGTGTTTGTGTGTGTGTGTGTGTGTGTGTGTGTGTGTGTGTGTGTGTGTGTGTGTGTGTGTCATTGTATTGTTTTATGTATTATTTTGTTATAAATGAAAATATATCTAAGAAACGAACAAAATCTGACATGTGTTATATTATTTTTACAGATTTTTTTTTACCAGTGTAGAGGTTCATACCTTGTAAACGGTGTTAGGTTGATTTAGTATTTAAATAATGTAAGTGGAACCTTCCATAAAAATCGATACTTAGAGACATGGTTAATACATAATAGTAATAGGTCCTGTGTATCACGCAGCTGCAAGACGTAAGGGATCAGGATAATCCTAATATCACTCTGACACATTCACAGGCTGTAAAGAATTTTTTAAAAATCAACTTTAGAAGGATTTTTTCCTTTTCCATTTTGAATCAGTGTCTGGAGAGATGTAGGGACTCTCTCCTCGGAGATTCAACACCAGAATCTTGCTGATATATGTCTTCTTTGGTCAAATCACGGAGTATCAAATCAGTAAAGAAATGTCAACACTTCATATGGGACTAGGGGTCGCCACGTTTATTCAATACACGATAACCAGGCACTCTTATTCCATTAGACTCCTGTTCCATTAGAGTCCAATTCCATCATGACACAACTGGCCTAAAATTGCCACTGGGCGACTGAGGGGTGACAAACAAACTGACTAATATAATTGTACTGCTTGTTCATTCCCCAACGATTCGGATAAACACTGCCAAAAAAACACCAACCAGACACCAGGACATTTAGCCGATATAGTGCACTGGGTGAAAACCAGAGAAGAAGCAACCTTATATGGAACATGATATTAATAATCCCTTATAATCCCTACTAATAATCCCTAGTGTGACTAATGTGGGTGAGAGCTCACCCAGGGTGTGCCTAACTGTTAACAAATAAGTGACTAGATGTTGCACTCTCAATGCAGAATTACATTGCATACATGACTAAAATAAACAAGCATATTAATAATTCTGGGATATTAGAACAATATTAGTAATCACCTTTATCATGTGCCTATTGCCCAACTTTAATAAGTGTCACTTAGCAGTATAATGTTCCATGTGTATGTTAACAGGAAATTAAACAAACGACAACTTGAGAAATTACTATTTATTGTAATTATTGTTTGTTGTTATTAGAATGTTATTTATCTGTGTTTCATTCTGAGATTAAATCTTTTACAAATTTTTGTGTAAAGTCTGTTGTCTGTTGCGACCTGGTGAACTTTCACACTCTATTTCGGTGTAATCTTTTCACCTCAGCCATCTGGCAAATAAGGAAACTGTTTTTCTTCATCAAAAAAAATATTCAACAAATTAGCATCTAAAAGTAGCGCTATGCTTAATTTGTTTCACTTAATTTAAGCTTGTGATTATTGATGCCAATACTAACCCACTCAAATGTCTTAAAATATCATTACTGTCCAATCATTCAGGATCTTTAGAGATTTTGCTAATGTAAGATTAACACCTCAGGCAAACTTTTCAGTTGAATCTTTGGATGCTTTCAGCCAACTCACAGTGGAGTAGTTGTTAGGTCTGCAGCCGTAATACCAACCATGACATTGTAAAGGAACATAAGGAAAAGTAATGGCTCATTTGTACAGTAGAGCAGACAAGACAGCGTGGGATGAGTATGAGTGCTCTGTTCTACAGCTCCCCCTGACACAGGGATATATGGGTGCATGGTGTTCCTCAGGTCAGCCCTTCTGCTGAGTGCATACATTGGTGCACTGAGCTCTAACACCACCTAAACTTGGAGAGCATTTCTTGCCTAAAGGTGCACACAGCCCAGTGGATATCCCAGCATCCCATATGCATGAACACTTACTATATCCGAGCCTGGCTTATTAAAATTGCATCTTTGTTTTTGGTGTATCGGGGGGAGGATTATGTTTGTTTGTTCACTTGCTTGCTTAATTCTGCATGTTGCCAGAGCCTAATGTCTCAACCATGTCATATGTTCCAGACACCTGTCCGTGGCCTCATTGTCTCATCATGATGTGCTGAGAACGTGGTGCAATTAATGACTTTATATATGATAATTATATGCTGGAAGAAGTAACCACGCTACTCATTACTATATTTCTAAGCTAGCCCAAAATCATACAAATCTGCATCAGTTGCAGAACATAATTATGACAGCCTATAGTTCTTTCATAACTATTACAGAAAAATAGGCAATTACGATAAACGTAATTTAAATTGTGATTTGTCCTATAAGCATGCATGATTAGAGCGTTAAGATAGCCCATAGGGTGTTTTTTATGTTTGCACATAAGTCCCCACTAGGAAGCAGGCTCTTCACACCCGTGCCTCACAGGTGGCGTGTGCAGCACACGTGGCCCGGCACCTCTCGCTCACGCTGCATGCACGTGTACGAACTTTGACTGGGCCGTGTGCTGCTGGACGTCCTTTCCATACACACCTGGGTCTGCGATGATTAAGCAGGATGGTTTCCACCAGACAAAAGGCCTGTAAACAAAGAACTCGATTATGGAATAGTGCAAATCTAACACATTCATTGCTTAAAGTAAGCTCATTTCATATCAAGGGCTTGGATATTTGACCAATTTTACCAGAGAACACAAGTACATTTCAGTCATACACAGCCATCCTATTTGTGTTTTTTAATGTATTTGCATTTATTTATTTAAATTTGGTTTAATATCTGTATCTGATCTTTATGCTGTTGGATCCCAATTCCTTAATATGTATATGCTCAGTGACAAAATATGGTTAATAGTATACTAACACAAATACACACACACGCATACACACACACACACACACATACACACACTTGTTATGTGTGTGCAGCTGTGCATCTAGCAATTCAAACCTACTGTCACTGAAGTGCTACTCTATGAGCGTACTTGACATCTACAGCTCACTTTGACGTGATATTTATTTTCAGAATCTGCATATTAAATGCATGAACTGTTCTTTCCTAGTGATGAGCATGTCTGTGTGAATTTAAAGGGTGATCTGAAATAAGTTAGTTGTCTGGTCAGAATGGACAGTGGCCTGTCAAGCATTTTTAATGTAAGAGGAGCCCAGCCCTCTGCCTGACATCCCTTTTGAATGATCTGCTCCATAGCTCCTTTCCTTTAGGGCATGCCTGCTCCCCACATGCAGCAGACACGTGTGGGAAGGAGCAGGAGAGAGGGACACGACTATGGTCAAGATGTCCCTTCGAGGCACAGACAGACCTGCACATGCTAAAGTCACTAACAGAGCGGTGGTGTGGCACACAGATGCTGTCTACAAGGAGCTATTGCCTCTTTATTGCAAATTCTAATAAATGACAGTGTGGCTTATTTAGAGGCAGTTATTGAAACACTGGCTATAAATTGAACGTCTTCTTTTTATATGAATTGGGGAGAAACACATACCTCTGATTAAGTCTGTAAGGAATTAAATGGCATTTTACTGTAGGTTCATCCTAATGAAGTAATCATAATCACCATTATCACAGCGTCTTCCATTTCCAAATTGTCAGTGCATTAGTCCCATTTGTCTGGTCCCCATTCAGATCACACTTAAACTGATTTTAGGCCATGCAAATGCAAGATTCTTCTTTCCAGCAATAATCGTTTTAGACTACGGAATTCAAGCGCTGCCCCTTCCATCTCTCAGTCTCTGTCTCCCATTGATGTGTTACAGCAAGATGCATACGCTTCAGTGAATACACTTCAAAGTCAGCCTTGAGAAGACTTACACACTGCGTGTATTATGGCTGGTGTCTCAAAGGGAAACACTGCATAAGCTCAAAATCAAATCAAGATTCTTTAGTAGAGGGTAAAAATGGGTGCAAGTCAGTCTTTTGAAAGACTTCAGTTTGGTCAAATCAGAAATATTAAATATAATCAAAAATGCAATGACAGACATCACAATCAAACTTAAAACTGCTGCTTTGAATAAGGGAGAATTGTCATTCGCTGATTAGTGGCGTGTTAATACCCTGTTCTCCTACTGAACTGTTTCCTTTTGCACCATAAACATTTGCTTCCCCCTCCCATCTATCACAGAGCGGCGATGTAGAGACGTGCAGACCCCTCCTTTACGGGGTCCTCCGTCACGCCCCCCCCATTTACTTCTGGGTCATTCTTCTCGCCGCAATTAATGACAGGAAAGCAAACAAACCAGCGAGAGCTATTGAATTATCTGATTAAGTAGCTGCAGCTAATGGAGTCTCAGGACTTAAGAGCAGATGATGAATCGCACACGACTCATCAAGGCGTTTAATTCATCCATTTATCTGCTTTTGTTATCGTCTCGCCTGTACCCCCATGTATCTTCATTTCATCTTTTTTCCTCCCTCTCCTTGTCTGGTTGGGTGAGGGGGTTGTTGGGGAGAGGCAGGCAGGGCGGTCGCTGTCTGCACGCTTAGCATGTCAGGTGTTTTAGCTTCTTGATGAGGCATGTTTGTGACACTGGTTGTCATGTTGGTGGAGACTCTTCCTCCAGTGTTGACGGTGTTCCCGCACATGCAGTGTCTCTTGCCTAACGAGTAGTACAGCCGCTCTGCCACTCCGGATTCATTTGATGTGCTTCTCAAATCCGTTCAAAGACTGCATGCTTATTTACTGTTTCTGAGCTTAAAGGATGACTACGGCATGCGCCTGTACACTAATCAGTATAGCAATCAAGGAAATAAACCCACTGTTTCCTCTTGTGTGCAGCTGTTTGAGTACAAAAACAACACAGTACCTTCACATATCATGCTGATCGCATCGCAGTTTGTTCCACCTGGACCAAGAGTGCTGGAGCTTGTGCCTTTGATGAAATCAGAAACAGTTACAAATTTTAGAAATTAACTGTTTTGCAGCTTTTAATTACATAGGACATGGGAGTTTGTGCACTTTAAGAGCTACTTGGATAAAGCCTCTTTAATGGAAATCACTTCTAAGCTTCTTTCTGGGGCATGAAGAAGTTTTGTACAATAAACATTTCTTATGATGTGGCCCTACTATATGTATACTGTACACACACACACACACACACACACACACACACACACACACACACACACACACACACACACACACACACACACACATATTATATATGGCAAGCGCAGTGGAGTGGTGATAAATTGATAAATTTTTCACAGAGTAAAATACTAACTTTTCATTATTTCCACATTAGTCACTATGGTGACTATTACTGAACGTGTAAGGCCTAGATGAGAACTAGCTAAGAAGGTGGAGGAACATCAGAGGCGTTATGGGATCACTTTGCATAAAGCAGCCTCCTAGCTCTCTGGTTTTGTGAAACACAGCATTCAAATATTAATGGGCTTCAGTGTGCATATGATGATGTGTGGATGTAGCCACTTTGAATTTGAGTGCGGATGTTTTTTTTTGTTTGTTTGTTTGTTTGTTTTTTTTTCGGGTGATGCATATTCGTAGCTCATAGCTGCACCCAAACGCAGCCCCGGGCTAGCCTGTGGCTTCCAAAGCCATGCACAGACGCAGATCGAGAGACTCCAGGAGCTGAAGGCCGGGCATACACACAAACAGAGCTCTCTCCCTGCACTCCACAAGCAGGAACCGTGACTCACCCGCCTCTTATCATCAGCCCAGCTTACCTTACATCTCCAGAGTGGCTATGCTGGCACAGCTACAAATGAATTTATTTATTTATTTGACTTGTTTGTTTGTTTGTTTGTTTTGCCACCCAAACGGCTCATTGTGTCAGAAACAGGCCCGTGATCGGCACACAAGGCCAGAAAGCTGAACATGCACACCGATGAGCTCAATGGAGTGGTGTAATGTCCCCAAGAGGCTCCCGTCCGTCCGGAGAGCATAACAAAGTGAGCAGAGACTGCAGGTTCAAGGCAGATGGTTCTAATGAAGGAGCTGATGAGAGCACATTCTGTTTGATCTTGCTTTGGTAAAATAAGACACAAGGATAAAAGCAGCAAGTGGATATTTTCACTCCACTGCCTGTGACAGTGAGCCTTCAGCGATATCCTGCTGCAACATAAGGCATGTCACAATCTGTTAACTGTATATAATATATGATTACACCATATATGTATGGGATTTAATCACGTTTATTCGGTTTAGTGTGTGAAGATGAGTAACGATGTTGACTGGTGTGTCCAAAATAGCAGCCTGATCACTTGTGAAAAGAGATTACATGTAGATTCAGCCAGAGGTTTCGGCTAAATCCACATGCCGCCATGCCTGACGTGCTTTGCTGAATGGCCACACACCAGGGAAAGGAGAAATCCTGCCAGTAGGGCAGCTGTCGGAAAAAATGGCCCGAAGGATTTCTGACTATTTAGAAAAATTATTGGTGTGAAATACTGATTGATTGTGCATTCTTCTGTAATTACTCCTCTGCTTCATTTTTTACCCAGTTATTGTCTAGACTGATGCATGAATTAACATAATAAAATTAACTTAATGAAACTGGAATGAGTTATTTGTCAGAGAAATGTTAGTTTGCAGCCAGGAGATGAGCTAAGTAAATTAGGCTGAGGCACAGGCTTATTGCGCTGATTATTTAGAGCATTATTTTAAGTGAACTGCTGAACTGCTTTTTTGATCTCAACACACCCACACACACACACACACACACACACACACGATATGTGTTTTTATATATAGATCTGCCATTTTTTTTACACAACAGTTTATATATAAAATTTATTTCCTCCATAAATGGCTGCCATTCCTTTCATGTGCTGTGATCTGCACCACAGAAAGGCTCAGAGATAAAGCCTCACTTCACCAGTTAAGGACTCTCTGGAGACAAAAGGCTTCCTGAACAGGCAGGCACCAGTGATCGCACCGGCGGAGGAGCGCTGGCCGAGTGGTGTGGCCGTGCGTCGGCTCTCCCGCAGACGTCGCGCCCTGTGCCTGTGACCACCTCTCTTCAGCTTGACCTACCTCTGACGGCTCCTTTGTGCTCCCCGCTCCATGATGGATTTGTGTGGCCCTTGCTCTTGTTGGCGTCCTGCTTGGAAAAGCCTCCCTTGGCCAGGTCGCATATCCCTAACCATTAGCACATGACAGGAGGAGTTAGCTTGACTGACGTGTTTATTGTGCTCTGACTGGAGTGGTCTAACGAGGCCCATCAGGTCCAGGGTGCTGAGATTACACTGGCGTTAGAGGACATGCTGTAACAAGTCCGGCTGTCGTCGGCCGTTTGCGTGAGGAAGCCGCCCAGTTCTCGTGCTAGCCTCATTTTACCTACACAAGCGTTTACTCTTCTGATGAATGATTTGCAGCCTGGACTGCTAATCCACAGCAAGGGCAGATACTTCTGTTAGCACTAATGCTACCACTGATAAAGTACTTCTTGACTAAGTACTCCTATTAGGTTGCAGAAGGCCTGAATTACTGCTACCATACTCAGAACTGGCAAAGAATGTTGAACTGCTGAGTTCCACACCAATTAGGAAATTAGATGAAGGAGTTCACACTTCATACACTGTATTATTCTGCTGTCCAGCCAGAACAGAATAAAAAGTAATGTTTTTTTCTTCATTTTTCATGGACCTTTCTGACTGTTTAACGTGTCACACACATGCATGTTGCTTTGCTTCTTTCTTTTACTACTCTTTTAGCTGAACAAATCATACATTTTAATATAAATGAAAAACATTTATTAAGATGTTATCCCCCATGCTTGTTTTAGTAAGCATTCAATGGAAAGATGGTGGACTTCCTGTGGTGCAGGAAAAAAAAACCCTGTAACGTTATGTGTCAGCATATCAGAACAAGTGGTAACATTTTTAGAAGTTCATCCAGGATGTCTGATTTAATTGGACCTATCTTGTGCCTCTGATGGCTGCTTGCAATTTGTTTACTGTATTTCAGACTTATTAATTCATTCATTATTTAAATGAGTTTTTCTTTATTTTGTCTGTTTTTTTTTCTTTCTTTTTGAGCCAATTAAAGAGCCATTATTATTCTGGCACTTCTCATTTAAATGTTAAGTGGGTACCTTGGCGACATCCGACTGCATCGTGGGACGTAGGTTTTCTGATTTGCAGTTAGATGCAAAAGGGGAAGTAATGATTGGGGAGCATAATTGGTGAGAGTGTTGCCCGGGCAGGCCCATTCGCTGGCTCCGCCTCCATCGCCGAGCACTGCTCATGCTCAGTGAAGTCCATAGTAGCAGCTCCTGTTACTGTTAAAGGAACTAAAATAGCTGGTCGTCTTATGTGCTGTCGTACTGTAGTGTTAGATGTGAGACAGGATAGGTCTCACTGGACCAGGAGAGTCAAGATGGATTTTAATGGCAGGAAATTTACATCATTTTTAAATGGTGAAGAGAATTTCTTAGAGATCATGGTTGAAATCCGTCTTCTTTGCTCATATCAAAGCTAGCTATGGGATCAGATAAATCAAGGACATCAGCTTAAAACTACCCAGTACTGACTCTGAATCGCCTCCCGAATCTCATCGCCTCCCGTATCTCATGCACTCATAGAAGTCCAGGCACCAGAGGAATACACTGCAGTACTAAACACTAAACAAGTACTCAAAACCGCACCGACATGAAATGCGTTGTGATCATCAAAACTATTTCAGTAGTTCAGCAACGGTTTGGAAGAAGAGAAACAGCTATATTTTGCTCTTTAATCTCATGCAAGTGTAACGCAGCGGAGGTGTAGAGAGGTGGATGCAAATGCAGAGAGAATCGAGATTTATTAAGGGCAAATCCAGAATTGTGGTCGTTTAGACAGTCCAGGGTCAATGAGCCGAGACGAATAGTTCCACAAGACATGGTGAAGAAACGAAAACAAAAACACTATAACCAAGAACAGACAAAACATGACAGATGCTAAAGCAAGATGGAATAATAAAGGGAGGATGCTAAGAGAGAACTAGGGCAAACAGGAGGCTAGAAACACACATAGACAGAAGCTTGGGCTAACAATGAACAGCCATAAAACATTAGAAACACGGGGTAGAAATACTGAGGCTACCAAGAACCAACAGGCCACAGGTGAAACTAATGAAGGACAAATTAAGTACATGGAATAATACCAGAAAGCAGACAAGGAAACAAAAACAAAAGACACAAGGGTTGTCACGTTGACATGAATGGTAGGGAGGGGCCAAATATGACAGTAAGATTAAAGTGAAAGCACAAACACACAGGTGGAAAAGAAGCATTCTAGAAATGTATTTATCGCAATTATACGTATTTATTGGACAGAATTTGAGAACAAAGGATACTATTTGCTCCTCCTACCACTAGCAATCACATGATCAGTGAAGTAAAGGAAGCTGTTTACACTGGCAGTCACATGATCAGTAAAGTAAAGGAAGCTGTTTACACTGGCAGCTATGCGGGCCTAATCAGACGCTGCTTCAGCCTAGATGTAGCCGCGAAGGAATGATGCACGGATATACAGCGACTTCAGGAAGCATTTAGCATGCACAGATGATTAATGGTGGTGTCCCGTCCAGCACGTCCTGTTGATTCTCTAAGTCTATACTATACAGGTTCTTCTTCCTCTACATTTAATTCTTAAGTATAATGCAGTGACTTTGGTTTTGGAACGGTGTTTACTAAGGTGAATTCCTGTGAAAAGGGTTCTCTGGATTTTATAGGTCTGTTTTCACATTAAACACACCATTAAACAGAATAAGCAGCTCAGTCTTTCCAAAGACAGGCCATGGTGCTTTTTGTCAGTAGCTTTGTTACACCCATTTGATCAAGATTGAAAGCACAGTGGCTAAGGCTATTTCCAATCATCAATAGTACAGGATTATTTTGACTCTGTGAAAGCTTTTGGAAGGCACAGTGAGTGAATATGGCCACTGTTAGTTACATTACAGCATATTGTTAATGTACCTGCATTACCTGGATTTAATAAAAGGATTTTCTAGCTTACATATCTTTGACAGAGGTAATGGTTCTGTTGGTAAAAAAATATATATACCACTGGCCTCTGTAGCTGCAGGTGAGGGACTGTAAATTGTAATAAGTACATGTACATTCTTAGTGAAAGGCCTGCATCAGAGAGATCAATCCTGTACCGGCACATTTTCATTCTGCCCATAGATTTTCTGCTGTTTCACTGAATGATATAGATGCATGTGGACTGTTTGCTCTTTTCCCATCTGTGTCTTTGCGATAGAGCATTACTGCCCAATTCAATAGCACCTTAAACAAGAGATGACTCAACAGTTCCCTAATGTGTTTTTGTTCTCTCTCCTTTACGCCTTGCAGCACTTTTCACCAATACTGTAATTTATTTTTTGACAGTGGGGTGGAGTGGGGCAGCGACCGGCTACTGAGGGGGTGTGAGGAGGGTGTGAGGAGGGTGGCCGTGATAGCAGGCTCTGCTGTCAGGGCGTGTTTTGATTAATCAGAATCAACTTATCTGTCTGAGGGCCTTAATTTCCTCTGCACTCATATTCATCAAGTGTACTTCCACTTCAAAGCATTCAGACCACTTTAGGTTCTGAACAGGTTTAGTTACAAAGTGGTGTGTGTGCTTGTTTGTGTGTGTGCATATTTGCATATGGATGCCCATGCACGTGTGTGTGTGTGTGTGTGTGTGTGTGTGTGTGTGTGTGTGTGTGTGTGTGTGTGTGTGTGTGTGTGTGTGTGTGTGTGTCTGCGTGCACACACTTGCATGCATGTATGCACATATATATGCGCGCGTGTGTGTCTGAGTGCACATGCTGCTACTTTGTCAAGATCTTCCCTCATTTTCAAGGAGAGTTGTTGAATGCTTACTTGCCAGAAAATAGCAGGTGGTGCCTATATTAGAAAATGTGGCCCCAAATTAAGTCTATTCTCAACATGAAAGGACGCTGTGCGTACCACCTGTTTCTCCAGACTTCAGGACAGTCTCAGTAGTGATTTATGAATACTTTCCACTTATTTGAAGAGTCATATCCCATCCCTGGAGGACCCAAGTGCTGATACCATCACAGTGGCCTAAGCATTACTGAATTGTGTAATTAATCTTCACCCTGCCAATGGGATCTAGTGATCTGACTGAATTCCTCTGTGGTGAAATTCACTTTTCTGAAAAGGCATTTCTTTGGATACCCCTGATGAACTAATGAGTGCTTGAATATTTATATAAATCATTAATAAGCAATCTCATTATCTACAGTGTGCTTTGTCAATTACTTAATAGGATTTGTTGGATTTAGTGAAAAAAAAATGAAGTGCATGTTTGTGTGTTCATTCACACAATCACTATCAAGACATTTGTAAAGGCTTAACAATTCTTTCTGGTTAAATATGTATTATTTAGAGCTGTATTAAAGTCTTACATGTCAGCCTTAAATTATTCAGAAGAGCACTATTTCCAGTAGTAAATGCAATGATATCAGCAACAGCATCAAACGTTAAAGACTTAACAGGTTTTCCAATGGATATAGTATGTGATGATTGTATCAAGGTTTAATGGAAAGTTGTGTGTTTCTTCCTTGCAGTTCCGTCTTTCTGGGGGCTAGTGAACTCTGCCTGGAATCTGTGTTCCGTAGGGAAGAGACAGTCCCCAGTGAACATTGAAACCAGCCATATGATATTTGACCCTTTTCTGACGCCGCTCAGACTCAATACCGGTGGCAGAAAGGTAAGCAGAGTTTTGCTGTCCTCTTCTAGAACATACCTTCTTTGCCAAAAGGACATTTTCAGTTTAAGATATTTTTGCTCCTTCAAGACTGAACCGTCATAGCATTTTGATGGACTTGTAAATTGCAACATGCACAAGTACAAGCATCAGCTATCGTGAATACACTCAGATTACCGAGGACTCACCACGGGCCTCCTGCACATTACTGTAGCTGTTTTGCTTTCTATTACATGTACTGACCATAAAGCATTACATAGCTACAATGCTCTTAATAGCTGAGCCTGACAAGACTTGAATGTTATTATTATGTTTTGGATGGCCTGTCGGAGACAGTGGTAGTCCCTTTAAATTTAGAATGAAAACATATTTGTAGAATAAGACATCCATATGGTTGTTAATATAGTTTGTCGCTTGGCATTACACTTGCACTGTAAAATGTTATTTGCCTGTTTACTGTAATATTTATTTAAATGAATCATATGTTAAGATAATATTTATGATGTTATGGAATGTGAAGCCTTACCATTAGGTAAACATTTATGACAACTATGAAAAAGTCTTGCAAAAAACACCACAGTATACTACATTATAATCAAATGTATTATCAAACGGTATTTTTATATTTAATACAGAAGCATTTTTAGATTCTTCAGGATTCTGTCAATAGATCGATTGTCAGTACTCACCTATTCCTGTTAAATATCCTAGATTTATGGCCATTATGTTGTATTTTGTCATGTAGAGTTTTCTACCAGCAGATCCGTCTTGTTCAATGGTTTAAAGCCTCCTTACTTATTGGGATCCCAGAAGCACATCGACTTCATGTTCTTTTAAATACTGAATTAAAGGGAAAAATAAAGACTGATTTGTCTCTCTTAAAATATAATTTAAAGCGTAACATCTTGCCTTTCTCAAGAGAGAGAGATACAAAGAGAGAGAGAGACAGATACAGAGACAGTGTAAGATTGAAATCATTGAGTGTGGTCACTAAATGATTCTCCTGTTTCAATGCAAACACTCACAGCAGTAACTCAGTATGCTTCTGGGATATGCATCAAAGCACAAGTTCATCAGTGTTACTGATAAAAAAAGCCATTCATTGCAAACTCATTAGCATTTGATAGAATGAAGATATAAGCCATAGAACGGACATGCTTTTAAATTAAGCCGCACCTTTGTGAGCGTTTCTTTGAATGGACTGTTCACTAGGTACATGGATTCCCTTTAAATGCATTAAAAGGGGGTCAGAGCAGGGTTAGCCTTCAGGTGCATACAAGTGGCAGATCTAGCGAGAGGGTACATGCCAGTTCAGTGCCCACAAATACCACTGAGAGAGAGAGAGGAGAGCAATCTACCATACTGTACTCTGGCCAGAGAGGGGCCATGCTACTGAGAGGCCAGATTCGATCAGAAAGGACATGTTTCACATCAAATTCATATGGAAAGGAGGAACACTCAGAAGTAAACAAATCCATTTGACTTTCCCATGGTGTTTGCTGAATTGTAGATTTTGGTTCCACACAAATTGTTTATTTTAACCAGGGCTTTTGTTGTTTCAGCAGTTTAGTCTATTAAAACCGAACACATATGATCCGGTGCAACATAATCAGTAGTGTCGTTCCCATTTTCAATGCATTATTGCCAGACATCTTTTTGCAGATTCATTGTTAGTCATAATTTTTTATAAAAATAATCAGCAATGAATTAGCAATGACACCTAATTAGTTTATTTCAATTGTACAAATGAACTTAACATTACTTCGCTGGGAAAAACAAAATGTATTAAGCACACTTTTAAGACATGGTTCATCATAAAGAAGCAGGACTACAGCTTAAGGGAGAATATAATCTTTCCAGAGGTTGCCCTTACCTCAGAAAGCCACTCTTTTGAGTGTGGAGGGCTCTACATGATACTTCTGAGTTATGAGATACATGATACTTCTGAGATACTTCTGAGTTATGGATGATTAATTTGGCTAATGCCACACTAATTTGTCAGTGCTGG